>NC_063438.1:28327432-28453010 GCF_020379485.1 Brassica napus | reverse complement strand
TAGAGAAACAGAGACAACAAGGTTCCAAACTCTTTGAACTTCATCATATTTTTTACAATGATCAAATATGATTAGAAACATATTCTCAATTTTTTGAATTTTTTTCAAAATCTATGTGTTAACCCCCTTTGAAAATAGTGAGTTTTTCGGTAAATGCTCTATATATGAAGCCTATAATCTTTAAATTTGTTTTAAAATTTAAAACCACATTATACCTTTGTATTAATGTATGATAACTTCTTTTCATGGTACATGGACATCGTTCTATTTTTTATCCATTAATTTAGCAAAACTGCAAATACTCCCTAAATCATTAGACTAACCACTATAAAATTGCTATTCCCTAGAGAAACAGAGACAAAAAAGGTTCTAAACTCTTTGAACTTCATCATGTTTTTTACATGATTCAAATATGTATTAAAACAGTATTTTCAATTTTTTTGAATTTTTTTCAAAATCTATGTGTTAACCCCTACGAAATAGTGAGTTTTCGGTAAATGCTCTATATATGAAGCCTATAATCTTTAAATTTGTTTTAAAATTTAAACCACATTATACCTTTGTATTAATGTATGATAAACTTCTTTTCATGGTACATGGACATCGTTCTAATTTTTTATCCATTAATTTAGCAAAACTGCAAATACTCCCTAATCATTGGAACTAACCACTATAAAATTGCTATTCTTAGAGAACAGAGACAACAAAGGTTCCAACCTCTTTGAACTTCATCATATTTTTTTACATGATTCAAATATGTATTAAACAGTATTCTCATATTTTTTGAATTTTTCTCAAAATCTATGTGTTAACCCCCTTGAAAATAGTGAGTTTTCGGTAAATGCTCTATATATGAAGCGTATAATCTTTAAATTTGTTTTAAAAATTAAAACCACATTATACCTTTGTATTAATGTATGATAAACTTCTTTTCATGGTACATGGACATCGTTCTAATTTTTTATCCATTAATTTAGCAAAACTGCAAATATTCCCCTAAATCATTGGACTAACCACTATAAAATTGCTATTCCTTAGAGAAACAGAGACAACAAAGGTTCCAAACCTCTTTGAACTCATCATATTTTATTACATGATTCAAATATTATTAAAACAGTATTTTCATATTTTTTGAATTTTTTTTTCAAAATCTATGTGTTAACCCCTACGAAAATAGTGTTTTCGTTAATGCTCTATATATGAAGCCTATAATCTTTATTTTGTTTTAAAATTTAAAACACATTATCCTTTGTATTAATGTATGATAAACTTCTTTTCATGGTACATGGACATCGTTCTAATTTTTTATCCATTAATTTAGCAAAACTCAAATACTCTACTTCCCTAATCATTACTACCACTATAAAATTGCTATTCCCTAGAGAACAGAGACAACAAAGGTCCAAACCTCTTTGAACATCATCATATATTTATTCATGATTCAAATAGTATTAAAAACATATTTTCAAATTTTTGAATTTTTTTCAAAATCTATGTGTTACCCCTACGAAAATGTGAGTTTTCGGTAAATGCTCTATATATGAAGCCTATAATCTTTAAATTTGTTTTAAATTTAAAACCACATTATACCTTTGTATTAATGTATGATAAACTTCTTTTCATGGTACATGGACATCGTTCTAATTTTTTATCCATTAATTTAGCAAAACTACAAATACTCCCTAAATCATTGGACTAACCACTATAAAATTGCTATTCCTTAGAGAAACAGAGACAACAAAGGTTCCAAACCTCTTTGAACTTCATCATATTTTATTACATGATTCAATATGTATTAAAACAGTATTCTCATATTTTTTGAATTTTTCTCAAATCTATGTGTTAACCCCCCTTTGAAAATAGTGAGTTTTCGGTAAATGCTCTATATATGAAGCCTATAATCTTTAAATTTGTTTTAAATTTAAAACCACATTATACCTTTGTATTAATGTATGATAAACTTCTTTTCATGGTACATGGACATCGTTCTAATTTTTTATCCATTAATTTAGCAAAACTGCAAATACTCCCTAAATCATTGGACTAACCACTATAAAATTGCTATTCCTTAGAGAAACAGAGACAACAAAGGTTCCAAACCTCTTTGAACTTCATCATATTTTATTACATGATTCAAATATGTATTAAAACAGTATTCTCATATTTTTTGAATTTTTTTCAAAATCTATGTGTTAACCCCTACGAAAATAGTGAGTTTTCGGTAAATGCTCTATATATGAAGCCTATAATCTTTAAATTTGTTTTAAAATTTAAACCACATTATACCTTTGTATTAATGTATGATAAACTTCTTTTCATGGTACATGGACATCGTTCTAATTTTTTATCCATTAATTTAGCAAAACTGCAAATACTCCCTAAATCATTGGACTAACCACTATAAAATTGCTATTCCTTAGAGAAACAGAGACAACAAAGGTTCCAAACCTCTTTGAACTTCATCATATTTTATTACATGATTCAAATATGTATTAAAACAGTATTCTCAATTTTTTTAATTTTTTCTCAAATCTATGTGTTAACCCCTTTGAAATAGTGAGTTTTCGGTAAATGCTCTATATATGAAGCCTATAATCTTTAAATTTGTTTTAAAATTTAAAACCACATTATACTTTGTATTAATGTATGATAAACTTCTTTTCATGGTACATGGACATCGTTCTAATTTTTTATCCATTAATTTAGCAAAACTGCAAATACTCCCTAAATCATTGACTAACCACTATAAAATTGCTATTCCCTAGAGAAACGAGACAACAAAGGTTCCAAACCTCTTTGAACTTCATCATATTTTTTTACATGATTCAAATATATTAAAACAGTATTTTCAATTTTTTTGAATTTTTCTCAAATCTATGTGTTACACCCCCTACGAAAATAGTGAGTTTTCGGTAAATGCTCTATATATGAAGCCTATAATCTTTAAATTTGTTTTAAAATTTAAAACCACATTATACCTTTGTATTAATGTATGATAAACTTCTTTTCATGGTACATGGACATCGTTCTAATTTTTTTATCCATTAATTTAGCAAAACTGCAAATACTCCCTAAATCATTGGACTAACCACTATAAAATTGCTATTCCCTAGAGAAACAGAGACAACAAAGGTTCAAAACCTCTTTGAACTTTATCATATGTTATTACATGATTCAAATATGCATTAAAACAGTATTGTCAAATTTTTTGAATTTTTCTCAAAATCTATGTTAACCCCTACGAAAATAGTGAGTTTTCGGTAAATGCTCTATATATGAAGCCTATAATCTTTAAATTTTTTAAAAAAATTTAAAACCACATTATACCTTTGTATTAATGTATGATAAACTTCTTTTCATGGTACATGGACATCGTTCTAATTTTTTATCCATTAATTTAGCAAAACTGCAAATACTCCCTAAATCATTGGACTAACCACTATAAAATTGCTATTCCTTAGAGAAACAGAGACAACAAAGGTTCCAAACCTCTTTGAACTTCATCATATTTTTTTACATGATTCAAATATGTATTAAAACAGTATTCTCATATTTTTTGAATTTTTCTCAAAATCTATGTGTTAACCCCTTTGAAAATAGTGAGTTTTCGGTAAATGCTCTATATATGAAGCCTATAATCTTTAAATTTGTTTTAAAATTTAAAACCACATTATACCTTTGTATTAATGTATGATAAACTTCTTTTCATGGTACATGGACATCGTTCTAATTTTTTATCCATTAATTTAGCAAAACTACAAATACTCCCTAAATCATTGGACTAACCACTATAAAATTGCTATTCCCTAGAGAAACAGAGACAACAAAGGTTCCAAACCTCTTTGAACTTCATCATATTTTATTACATGATTCAATATGTATTAAAACAGTATTTCTCAATATTTTTTGAATTTTTTTCAAAATCTATGTGTACCCCTTGAAAATAGTGAGTTTTCGGTAAATGCTCTATATATGAAGCCTATAATCTTTAAATTTGTTTTAAAATTTAAAACCACATTATACCTTTGTATTAATGTATGATAAACTTCTTTTCATGGTACATGGACATCGTTCTAATTTTTTATCCATTAATTTAGCAAAACTGCAAATACTCCCTAAATCATTAGACTAACCACTATAAAATTGCTATTCCCTAGAGAAACAGAGACAACAAAGGTTCTAAAACTCTTTGAACTTCATCATATTTTATTACATGATTCAAATATGTATTAAAACAGTATTTTCAATTTTTTTGAATTTTTTTCAAAATCTATGTGATACGAAAATAGTGAGTTTTCGGTAAATGCTCTATATATGAAGCCTATAATCTTTAAATTTGTTTTAAAATTTAAAACCACATTATACCTTTGTATTAATGTATGATAAACTTCTTTTCATGGTACATGGACATCGTTCTAATTTTTTATCCATTAATTTAGCAAAACTGCAAATACTCCCTAAATCATTGGACTAACCACTATAAAATTGCTATTCCTTAGAGAAACAGAGACAACAAAGGTTCCAAACCTCTTTGAACTTCATCATATTTTATTACATGATTCAAATATGTATTAAAACAGTATTTCAATTTTTTTGAATTTTTTTCAAATCTATGTGTTAACCCCTACGAAAATAGTGAGTTTTCGGTAAATGCTCTATATATGAAGCCTATAATCTTTAATTTTGTTTTAAAATTTAAAACCACATTATACCTTTGTATTAATGTATGATAAACTTCTTTTCATGGTACATGGACATCGTTCTAATTTTTTATCCATTAATTTAGCAAAACTGCAAATACTCCCTAAATCATTGGACTAACCACTATAAAATTGCTATTCCCTAGAGAAACAGAGACAACAAAGGTTCCAAACCTCTTTGAACTTCATCATATTTATTACATGATTCAAATATGTATTAAAACAGTATTCTCAATATTTTTTGAATTTTTCTCAAAATCTATGTGTAACCCCCTACGAAAATAGTGAGTTTTCGGTAAATGCTCTATATATGAAGCCTATAATCTTTAAATTTGTTTTAAAATTTAAAACCACATTATACCTTTGTATTAATGTATGATAAACTTCTTTTCATGGTACATGGACATCGTTCTAATTTTTTATCCATTAATTTAGCAAAACTGCAAATACTCCCTAAATCATTGGACTAACCACTATAAAATTGCTATTCCTTAGAGAAACAGAGACAACAAAGGTTCCAAACCTCTTTGAACTTCATCATATTTTATTACATGATTCAAATATGTATTAAAACAGTATTCTCATATTTTTTGAATTTTTCTCAAAATCTATGTGTTACCCCCTACGAAAATAGTGAGTTTTCGGTAAATGCTCTATATATGAAGCCTATAATCTTTAAATTTGTTTTAAATTTAAAACCACATTATACCTTTGTATTAATGTATGATAAACTTCTTTTCATGGTACATGGACATCGTTCTAATTTTTTATCCATTAATTTAGCAAAACTGCAAATACTCCCTAAATCATTGGACTAACCACTATAAAATTGCTATTCCTTAGAGAAACAGAGACAACAAAGGTTCCAAACCTCTTTGAACTTCATCATTTTATTACATGATTCAAATATGTATTAAAACAGTATTTTCATTTTTTTGAATTTTTTTCAAAATCTATGTGTTAACCCCTACGAAAATAGTGAGTTTTCGGTAAATGCTCTATATATGAAGCCTATAATCTTTAATTTGTTTTAAAATTTAAAACCACATTATACCTTTGTATTAATGTATGATAAACTTCTTTTCATGGTACATGGACATCGTTCTAATTTTTTATCCATTAATTTAGCAAAACTGCAAATACTCCCTAAATCATTGGACTAACCACTATAAAATTGCTATTCCTTAGAGAAACAGAGACAACAAAGGTTCCAAACCTCTTTGAACTTCATCATATTTTATTACATGATTCAAATATGTATTAAAACAGTATTCTCATATTTTTTGAATTTTTCTCAAAATCTATGTGTTAACCCCTTACGAAAATAGTGAGTTTTCGGTAAATGCTCTATATATGAAGCCTATAATCTTTAAATTTGTTTTAAAATTTAAAACCACATTATACCTTTGTATTAATGTATGATAAACTTCTTTTCATGGTACATGGACATCGTTCTAATTTTTTATCCATTAATTTAGCAAAACTGCAAATACTCCCTAAATCATTGGACTAACCACTATAAAATTGCTATTCCTTAGAGAAACAGAGACAACAAAGGTTCCAAACCTCTTTGAACTTCATCATATTTTATTACATGATTCAAATATGTATTAAAACAGTATTCTCAATTTTTTTTAATTTTTCTCAAAATCTATGTGTTAACCCCTTTGAAAATAGTGAGTTTTCGGTAAATGCTCTATATATGAAGCCTATAATCTTTAAATTTGTTTTAAAATTTAAAACCACATTATACCTTTGTATTAATGTATGATAAACTTCTTTTCATGGTACATGGACATCGTTCTAATTTTTTATCCATTAATTTAGCAAAACTGCAAATACTCCCTAAATCATTGGACTAACCACTATAAAATTGCTATTCCTTAGAGAAACAGAGACAACAAAGGTTCCAAACCTCTTTGAACTTCATCATATTTTATTACATGATTCAAATATGTATTAAAACAGTATTCTCATATTTTTTAATTTTTCTCAAAATCTATGTGTTAACCCCTTTGAAAATAGTGAGTTTTCGGTAAATGCTCTATATATGAAGCCTATAATCTTTAAATTTGTTTTAAAATTTAAAACCACATTATACCTTTGTATTAATGTATGATAAACTTCTTTTCATGGTACATGGACATCGTTCTAATTTTTTATCCATTAATTTAGCAAAACTGCAAATACTCCCTAAATCATTGGACTAACCACTATAAAATTGCTATTCCTAGAGAAACAGAGACAACAAAGGTTCCAAACCTCTTTGAACTTCATCATATTTTATTACATGATTCAAATATGTATTAAAACAGTATTTTCAATTTTTTTGAATTTTTTTCAAAATCTATGTGTTAACCCCTACGAAAATAGTGAGTTTTCGGTAAATGCTCTATATATGAAGCCTATAATCTTTAAATTTGTTTTAAAATTTAAAACCACATTATACCTTTGTATTAATGTATGATAAACTTCTTTTCATGGTACATGGACATCGTTCTAATTTTTTATCCATTAATTTAGCAAAACTGCAAATACTCCCTAAATCATTGGACTAACCACTATAAAATTGCTATTCCCTAGAGAAACAGAGACAACAAAGGTTCCAAACCTCTTTGAACTTCATCATATTTTATTACATGATTCAAATATGTATTAAAACAGTATTCTCATATTTTTTGAATTTTTCTCAAAATCTATGTGTTAACCCCTTTGAAAATAGTGAGTTTTCGGTAAATGCTCTATATATGAAGCCTATAATCTTTAAATTTGTTTTAAAATTTAAAACCACATTATACCTTTGTATTAATGTATGATAAACTTCTTTTCATGGTACATGGACATCGTTCTAATTTTTTATCCATTAATTTAGCAAAACTGCAAATACTCCCTAAATCATTGGACTAACCACTATAAAATTGCTATTCCTTAGAGAAACAGAGACAACAAAGGTTCCAAACCTCTTTGAACTTCATCATATTTTATTACATGATTCAAATATGTATTAAAACAGTATTTTCAATTTTTTTGAATTTTTTTCAAAATCTATGTGTTAACCCCTACGAAAATAGTGAGTTTTCGGTAAATGCTCTATATATGAAGCCTATAATCTTTAATTTTGTTTTAAAACCACATTATACCTTTGTATTAATGTATGATAAACTTCTTTTCATGGTACATGGACATCGTTCTAATTTTTTATCCATTAATTTAGCAAAACTGCAAATACTCCCTAAATCATTGGACTAACCACTATAAAATTGCTATTCCCTAGAGAAACAGAGACAACAAAGGTTCCAAACCTCTTTGAACTTCATCATATTTTATTACATGATTCAAATATGTATTAAAACAGTATTTCTCAATATTTTTTGAATTTTTCTCAAAATCTATGTGTACCCCCCTACGAAAATAGTGAGTTTTCGGTAAATGCTCTATATATGAAGCCTATAATCTTTAAATTTGTTTTAAAATTTAAAACCACATTATACCTTTGTATTAATGTATGATAAACTTCTTTTCATGGTACATGGACATCGTTCTAATTTTTTATCCATTAATTTAGCAAAACTGCAAATACTCCCTAAATCATTGGACTAACCACTATAAAATTGCTATTCCTTAGAGAAACAGAGACAACAAAGGTTCCAAACCTCTTTGAACTTCATCATATTTTATTACATGATTCAAATATGTATTAAAACAGTATTCTCATATTTTTTGAATTTTTCTCAAAATCTATGTGTTAACCCCCTTTGAAAATAGTGAGTTTTCGGTAGATGCTCTGTATATGAAGCCTATAATCTTTAAATTTGTTTTAAAATTTAAAACTACATTATACCTTTGTATTAATGTATGATAAACTTCTTTTCATGGTACATGGACATCGTTCTAATTTTTTATCCATTAATTTAGCAAAACTGCAAATACTCCCTAAATCATTGGACTAACCACTATAAAATTGCTATTCCTAGAGAAACAGAGACAACAAAGGTTCCAAACCTCTTTGAACTTCATCATATTTTATTACATGATTCAAATATGTATTAAAACAGTATTTTCAATTTTTTTGAATTTTTTTCAAAATCTATGTGTTAACCCCTACGAAAATAGTGAGTTTTCGGTAAATGCTCTATATATGAAGCCTATAATCTTTAATTTGTTTTAAAATTTAAAACCACATTATACCTTTGTATTAATGTATGATAAACTTCTTTTCATGGTACATGGACATCGTTCTAATTTTTTATCCATTAATTTAGCAAAACTGCAAATACTCCCTAAATCATTGGACTAACCACTATAAAATTGCTATTCCTTAGAGAAACAGAGACAACAAAGGTTCCAAACCTCTTTGAACTTCATCATATTTTATTACATGATTCAAATATGTATTAAAACAGTATTCTCAATTTTTTGAATTTTTCTCAAAATCTATGTGTTAACCCCTTGAAAATAGTGAGTTTTCGGTAAATGCTCTATATATGAAGCCTATAATCTTTAAATTTGTTTTAAAATTTAAAACCACATTATACCTTTGTATTAATGTATGATAAACTTCTTTTCATGGTACATGGACATCGTTCTAATTTTTTATCCATTAATTTAGCAAAACTGCAAATACTCCCTAAATCATTGGACTAACCACTATAAAATTGCTATTCCTTAGAGAAACAGAGACAACAAAGGTTCCAAACCTCTTTGAACTTCATCATATTTTATTACATGATTCAAATATGTATTAAAACAGTATTCTCATATTTTTTAATTTTTCTCAAAATCTATGTGTTAACCCCTTTGAAAATAGTGAGTTTTCGGTAAATGCTCTATATATGAAGCCTATAATCTTTAAATTTGTTTTAAAATTTAAAACCACATTATACCTTTGTATTAATGTATGATAAACTTCTTTTCATGGTACATGGACATCGTTCTAATTTTTTATCCATTAATTTAGCAAAACTGCAAATACTCCCTAAATCATTGGACTAACCACTATAAAATTGCTATTCCTTAGAGAAACAGAGACAACAAAGGTTCCAAACCTCTTTGAACTTCATCATATTTTATTACATGATTCAAATATGTATTAAAACAGTATTCTCATATTTTTTAATTTTTCTCAAAATCTATGTGTTAACCCCTTTGAAAATAGTGAGTTTTCGGTAAATGCTCTATATATGAAGCCTATAATCTTTAAATTTGTTTTAAAATTTAAAACCACATTATAGCTTTGTATTAATGTATGATAAACTTCTTTTCATGGTACATGGACATCGTTCTAATTTTTTATCCATTAATTTAGCAAAACTGCAAATACTCCCTAAATCATTGGACTAACCACTATAAAATTGCTATTCCTTAGAGAAACAGAGACAACAAAGGTTCCAAACCTCTTTGAACATCATCATATTTTATTACATGATTCAAATATGTATTAAAACAGTATTTTCAATTTTTTTGAATTTTTTTCAAAATCTATGTGTTAACCCCTACGAAAATAGTGAGTTTTCGGTAAATGCTCTATATATGAAGCCTATAATCTTTAATTTTGTTTTAAAATTTAAAACCACATTATACCTTTGTATTAATGTATGATAAACTTCTTTTCATGGTACATGGACATCGTTCTAATTTTTTATCCATTAATTTAGCAAAACTGCAAATACTCCCTAAATCATTGGACTAACCACTATAAAATTGCTATTCCTTAGAGAAACAGAGACAACAAAGGTTCCAAACCTCTTTGAACTTCATCATATTTTATTACATGATTCAAATATGTATTAAAACAGTATTCTCATATTTTTTGAATTTTTCTCAAAATCTATGTGTTAACCCCTTTGAAAATAGTGAGTTTTCGGTAAATGCTCTATATATGAAGCCTATAATCTTTAAATTTGTTTTAAAATTTAAAACCACATTATACCTTTGTATTAATGTATGATAAACTTCTTTTCATGGTACATGGACATCGTCTGAATTTTTTATCCATTAATTTAGCAAAACTGCAAATACTCTCTAAATCATTGGACTAACCACTATAAAATTGCTATTCCTTAGAGAAACAGAGACAACAAAGGTTCCAAACCTCTTTGAACTTCATCATATTTTATTACATGATTCAAATATGTATTAAAACAGTATTCTCATATTTTTTAATTTTTCTCAAAATCTATGTGTTAACCCCTTTGAAAATAGTGAGTTTTCGGTAAATGCTCTATATATGAAGCCTATAATCTTTAAATTTGTTTTAAAATTTAAAACCACATTATACTTTTGTATTAATGTATGATAAACTTCTTTTCATGGTACATGGACATCGTTCTAATTTTTTATCCATTAATTTAGCAAAACTGCAAATACTCCCTAAATCATTAGACTAACCACTATAAAATTGCTATTCCCTAGAGAAACAGAGACAACAAAGGTTCTAAAACTCTTTGAACATCATCATATTTTTTTACATGATTCAAATATGTATTAAAACAGTATTTTCAATTTTTTTGAATTTTTTTCAAAATCTATGTGTTAACCCCCTACGAAAATAGTGAGTTTTCGGTAAATGCTCTATATATGAAGCCTATAATCTTTAAATTTGTTTTAAAATTTAAAACCACATTATACCTTTGTATTAATGTATGATAAACTTCTTTTCATGGTACATGGACATCGTTCTAATTTTTTATCCATTAATTTAGCAAAACTGCAAATACTCCCTAAATCATTGGACTAACCACTATAAAATTGCTATTCCTTAGAGAAACAGAGACAACAAAGGTTCAAATCCTCTTTGAACTTCATCATATGTTATTACATGATTCAATATGTATTAAAACAGTATTGTCAAATTTTTTGAATTTTTCTCAAAATCTATGTGTACCCCCCTACGAAAATAGTGAGTTTTCGGTAATGCTCTATATATGAAGCCTATAATCTTTAAATTTGTTTTAAAATTTAAAACCACATTATACCTTTGTATTAATGTATGATAAACTTCTTTTCATGGTACATGGACATCGTTCTAATTTTTTATCCATTAATTTAGCAAAACTGCAAATACTCCCTAAATCATTGGACTAACCACTATAAAATTGCTATTCCTTAGAGAAACAGAGACAACAAAGGTTCCAAACCTCTTTGAACTTCATCATATTTTTTACATGATTCAAATATGTATTAAAACAGTATTCTCATATTTTTTGAATTTTTCTCAAAATCTATGTGTTAACCCCTTTGAAAATAGTGAGTTTTCGGTAAATGCTCTATATATGAAGCCTATAATCTTTAAATTTGTTTTAAAATTTAAAACCACATTATACCTTTGTATTAATGTATGATAAACTTCTTTTCATGGTACATGGACATCGTTCTAATTTTTTATCCATTAATTTAGCAAAACTGCAAATACTCCCTAAATCATTGGACTAACCACTATAAAATTGCTATTCCTTAGAGAAACAGAGACAACAAAGGTTCCAAACCTCTTTGAACTTCATCATATTTTATTACATGATTCAAATATGTATTAAAACAGTTTTCTCATATTTTTTGAATTTTTTTCAAAATCTATGTGTACCCCTTTGAAAATAGTGAGTTTTCGGTAAATGCTCTATATATGAAGCCTATAATCTTTAAATTTGTTTTAAAATTTAAAACCACATTATACCTTTGTATTAATGTATGATAAACTTCTTTTCATGGTACATGGACATCGTTCTAATTTTTTATCCATTAATTTAGCAAAACTGCAAATACTCCCTAAATCATTAGACTAACCACTATAAAATTGCTATTCCTTAGAGAAACAGAGACAACAAAGGTTCCAAAACTCTTTGAACTTCATCATATTTTATTACATGATTCAAATATGTATTAAAACAGTATTTTCAATTTTTTGAATTTTTTTCAAAATCTATGTGATACGAAAATAGTGAGTTTTCGGTAAATGCTCTATATATGAAGCCTATAATCTTTAAATTTGTTTTAAAATTTAAAACCACATTATACCTTTGTATTAATGTATGATAAACTTCTTTTCATGGTACATGGACATCGTTCTAATTTTTTATCCATTAATTTAGCAAAACTGCAAATACTCTCTAAATCATTGGACTAACCACTATAAAATTGCTATTCCTTAGAGAAACAGAGACAACAAAGGTTCCAAACCTCTTTGAACTTCATCATATTTTATTACATGATTCAAATATGTATTAAAACAGTATTTTCAATTTTTTTGAATTTTTTTCAAAATCTATGTGTTAACCCCTACGAAAATAGTGAGTTTTCGGTAAATGCTCTATATATGAAGCCTATAATCTTTAATTTTGTTTTAAAATTTAAAACCACATTATACCTTTGTATTAATGTATGATAAACTTCTTTTCATGGTACATGGACATCGTTCTAATTTTTTATCCATTAATTTAGCAAAACTGCAAATACTCCCTAAATCATTGGACTAACCACTATAAAATTGCTATTCCTTAGAGAAACAGAGACAACAAAGGTTCCAAACCTCTTTGAACTTCATCATATTTTATTACATGATTCAAATATGTATTAAAACAGTATTCTCATATTTTTTGAATTTTTCTCAAAATCTATGTGTACCCCCCTACGAAAATAGTGAGTTTTCGGTAAATGCTCTATATATGAAGCCTATAATCTTTAAATTTGTTTTAAAATTTAAAACCACATTATACCTTTGTATTAATGTATGATAAACTTCTTTTCATGGTACATGGACATCGTTCTAATTTTTTATCTATAATTTAGCAAAACTGCAAATACTCCCTAAATCATTGGACTAACCACTATAAAATTGCTATTCCTTAGAGAAACAGAGACAACAAAGGTTCCAAACCTCTTTGAACTTCATCATATTTTATTACATGATTCAAATATGTATTAAAACAGTATTCTCATATTTTTTGAATTTTTCTCAAAATCTATGTGTTAACCCCTTTGAAAATAGTGAGTTTTCGGTAAATGCTCTATATATGAAGCCTATAATCTTTAAATTTGTTTTAAATTTAAAACCACATTATACCTTTGTATTAATGTATGATAAACTTCTTTTCATGGTACATGGACATCGTTCTAATTTTTTATCCATTAATTTAGCAAAACTGCAAATACTCTCTAAATCATTGGACTAACCACTATAAAATTGCTATTCCTTAGAGAAACAGAGACAACAAAGGTTCCAAACCTCTTTGAACTTCATCATATTTTATTACATGATTCAAATATGTATTAAAACAGTATTTTCAATTTTTTTGAATTTTTTTCAAAATCTATGTGTTAACCCCTACGAAAATAGTGAGTTTTCGGTAAATGCTCTATATATGAAGCCTATAATCTTTAATTTTGTTGTAAAATTTAAAACCACATTATACCTTTATATTAATGTATGATAAACTTCTTTTCATGGTACATGGACATCGTTCTAATTTTTTATCCATTAATTTAGCAAAACTGCAAATACTCCCTAAATCATTGGACTAACCACTATAAAATTGCTATTCCTTAGAGAAACAGAGACAACAAAGGTTCCAAACCTCTTTGAACTTCATCATATTTTATTACATGATTCAAATATGTATTAAAACAGTATTCTCATATTTTTTGAATTTTTCTCAAAATCTATGTGTTAACCCCTTTGAAAATAGTGAGTTTTCGGTAAATGCTCTATATATGAAGCCTATAATCTTTAAATTTGTTTTAAAATTTAAAACCACATTATACCTTTGTATTAATGTATGATAAACTTCTTTTCATGGTACATGGACATCGTCCTAATTTTTTATCCATTAATTTAGCAAAACTGCAAATACTCTCTAAATCATTGGACTAACCACTATAAAATTGCTATTCCTTATAGAAACAGAGACAAAAAGGTTCCAAACCTCTTTGAACTTCATCATATTTTATTACATGATTCAAATATGTATTAAAACAGTATTTTCAATTTTTTTGAATTTTTTTCAAAATCTATGTGTTACCCCTACGAAAATAGTGAGTTTTCGGTAAATGCTCTATATATGAAGCCTATAATCTTTAATTTTGTTGTAAAATTTAAAACCACATTATACCTTTATATTAATGTATGATAAACTTCTTTTCGTGGTACAAGGACATCGTTCTAATTTTTTATCCATTAATTTAGCAAAACTGCAAATACTCCCTAAATCATTGGACTAACCACTATAAAATTGCTATTCCCTAGAGAAACGGAGACAACAAAGGTTCCAAACCTCTTTGAACTTCATCATATATTACTACATGACTCATATATGTATTTAATAGTATTGTCAAATTTTTTGAATTTTTCTCAAAATCTATGTGTACCACCCTACGAAAATAGTGAGTTTTCGGTAAATGCTCTATATATGAAGCCTATGATCTTTAAATTTGTTTTAAAATTTAAAACCACATTATACCTTTGTATTAATGTATGATAAAATTCTTTTCATGGTACATGGACATCGTTCTAATTTTTTATCCATTAATTTAGCAAAACTGCAAATACTCCCTAAATCATTGGACTAACCACTATAAAATTGTTATTCCCTAAAGAAACGGAGACAACAAAGGTTCAAAACCTCTTTGAACTTCATCATATGTTATTACATGATCTTTAGTGTTGTTTTAAAATTTCTAAACATATTCTACATTTGTATTAATGTATATTAAACTCTCTTTCATGGTACGTGGACATCGTTTTAATTTTTTGTCAATTAATTTAGTAAAATTTCATAATACTCAAATTGGTGGACTAGCCACTATTAAATCGCTATTTTTTAGAGAAACGGTGCCAACAAATGTTTCAGAACTCTTTGACGTTCATCATATGTTAGTGTAGGATACAACTATGCATTAAAACAGTATTTTTATATTTTTGTATTTTTCTCAAAATCTATGTGTTAACCCTACGAAAATATTGTTTTTTCGGTAAATGCTCTATATATTGAAGCCAATGATCTTTAGTGTTGCTTTAAAATTTCTAAACACATTCTAGATTTGAATTCATGTATATTAAACTCTCTTTCAAGGTACGTGGACATCGTTTTAATTTTTGTCAATTTATTTAGTAAAACTTCATAATACTCTTTAAATTAGTGGACTAACCACTATAAAATAGCTGTTTTCTAGAGAAACAGTGCCAACAAAAGTTCTAAACCTCTTTGACCTTCATCATATGTTAGTGAAGGATGAAACTATGCATTAAAAAAATATTTTCATATTTTTTGAATTTTTTTCAAAATCTATGAGTTAACCCCTACAAAAATATTGAATTTTTCGGTAAATGCTCTATATACTTAATCATATGATCTTTATTGTTGTTTTAAAATTTATAAACATATTGCACATTTGTATTAATTTATATTAAACTCTCTTTCATGGTACATGGACATCGTTTTAAATTTTTGTCAATTAATTTAGTAAAATTTCATAATACTCTTTAAATTGGTGGACTAACCACTATAAAATCGCTATTTTCTAGAGAAACAGTGCCAAAAAAAGTTTCAAAACTCGTTGACCTTCAGCATATGTTAGTGAAGGATGCAACTGTGCATTAAAACAGTATTTTCATATTTTGATTTTTTCTCAAAATTCATGTGTTAATTAACCCCTACGAAAATATTGAAGTTTTCGGTAAATGCTCTTTATACTGAAGCCTATGATCTTTAGTGTTGTTTTAAAATCTCAAAACATATTCTACATTTGTATTAATGTATATTAAACTTTTTTTCATGGTACATGAGCATCTTTTAATTTTTTTGTCAATTAATTTAGTAAAACTTCATAATATTCTCTATATTAGTGGAGTAACCACTATAAAATCGCTATTTTCTAGAAAAATGGAGACAGCAAAGGTTCCAAACCTCTTTGACCTCCGTCGTATATTAGTGAAGGATGAAACTATGCATTAAAACAATGTTTTCATATTTTTAAATTTTTCTCAAAATCTATGTGTAACCCGTACGAAAATATTGAATTTTTCGGTAAATGCTCTGTATACTTAAGTCTATTATCTTTAGTGTTGTTGTAAAATTTCTAAACACATTCTACATTTGAATTAATGTATATTAAACTATCTTTCATGGTACGTGGACATCGTTTTAATTTTTGTCAATTTATTTAGTAAAACTCTATAATACTCTTTAAATTGGTGGACTAACCAATACAAAATTGCTATTTTCTAGAGAAACGGTGCCAACAAAAGTTTCAAACTTCTTTGACCATCATATGTTAGTGAAGGATGTAACTATGCATTAAAACAATATTTTCATATTTTTTGTATTTTTCTCAAATCTATGAGTTAACCCCTACGAAAATATTGAATTTTCGGTAAATGCTCTTTATACTGAAGCCTATGATCTTTAGTGTTGTTTTAAAATTTCTAAACACATTCTGCATTTGTTTTAATGTATATTAAACTCTTTTTCATGGTACAACGGCATCATTTTAGTTTTTTGTCAATTAATTTAGTAAAACATTGTAATATTCACTAAATTAGTGGACTAACCACTATAAAATCGCTTGTCTCTAGAAAAACGGAGACAACAAAGGTTTTGAATATCATTGGCATTCATCATATGTTAGTGAATGATGCAACTTTGCACTAAAATAGTATTTTCATATTTTTTAATTTTTCTCAAAATCTATGTGTTAACCCCTACGAAAATAATGACTTTTTGGTAAATGCTCTATATACTTAAGCATACGATCTTTAGTGTTGTTTTAAAATTTCTAAACACATTCTATATTTGTTTTAATGTATATTAAACTCTATTTCATGGTACGTGGACATTGTTTTATTTTTTATCAATTAATTTAGTAAAACTTCATAATACTCTTTAAATTGGTGGACTAGCTACTATAAAATCGCTATTTTCTAGAGAAACGGTGCCAACAAAAGTTTCAAACCTCTTTGACCTTCATCATATGTTAGTGAAGGATGCAACTATTCATTAAAAAAGTATTTTCATATATTTGATTTTTTCCCAAAATTTATGTATTAACCCCTACGAAAATATTGAATTTTCGGTAAATGCTCTTTATACTGAAGCCTATGATCTTTAGTGTTGTTTTAAAAAATTTAAGCACATTTTATATTTGTATTAATGTATATGAAACTCTTTTTCATGGTACATGGGCATCGCTTTAATTTGTTGTCAATTAATTTAGTTAATCTTCATAATACTCTCTAAATTGATGGTCTAACCACTATAAAATCGCTATTCTCTAGAAAAACGGAGACAACAAAGGTTCCAAAACTCTTTGACTTTCATCATATGTTAGTGAAGGATGAAACTATGCACTAAAAAAATATTTTCATATTTTTTGAATTTTTCTCAAAATCTATGAGTTAACCTCTACGAAAATATTGAATTTTTCGATAAGTGCTCTTTATACTTAAGCATATGATCTTTAGTGTTGTTTTAAAATTTCTAAACATATTCAACATTTGTATTAATGTATATTAAACTCTCCTTCATGATACGTGGACATCGTTTTAAATTTTTGTCAATTAATTTAGTAAAATTTCATAATACTCAAATTGGTGGACTAACCACTATTAAATTGCTATTTTTTAGAGAAACGTTGCCAACAAAAGTTCCAAACTTCTTTGACATCCATTGTATGTTACTGAAGGATGCAACTATGCATTAAAAAAATATTTTTATTTTTTTGAATTTTTCTGAAAATCTATGCGTTAACAACCCCTACGAAAATAATGATTTTTCGGTAAATGCTCTATATACTTAAGCATATGATCTTTAGTGTTGTTTTAAAATTTCTAAACATATTCTACATTTGTATTAATGTATATTAAACTTTCTTTCATGGTATATGGACATCGTTTTAAAATTTTGTTAATTAATTAAATAAAATTTCATAATACTCTTTAAATTGGTGGATTAACCACTATAAAATAGCTATTTTCTAGAGAAACGTTGCCAACAAAAGTTCCAAACCTCTTTGACATCTATTGTATGTTACTGAATAATGCAACTATGCATTAAAAGAATTATTTTCATATTTTTGAATTTTTCTCAAAATCTATGTGTTACGAAAATAATGATTTTTCGGTAAATGCTCTATATACTTAAGCATATGATCTTTAGTGTTGTTTTAAAATTTCTAAACATATTCTACATTTGTATTAATATATATTAAACTCTCTTTCATGGTACGTGGATATTGTTTTAAATTTTTGTCAATTAATTTAGTAAAACTTCATAATATTCTTTAAATTGGTGGACTAACCACTATAAAATTGTTATTTTCTATAGAAACAGTGCCAAAAAAGTTTCAAACTCTTTGACCTTCATCATATGTTAGTGAAAGATGCAACTATTTATTAAAACAGTATTTTCAAATTTTTGAATTTTTCTCAAAATTTATGTGTTATAACCAACAACCCCTACGAAAATATTGAAGTTTTTGGTAATTGCTCTTTATACTGAAGCCTAAGATCTTTAGTGTTGTTTTAAAATTTCTAAACACATTCTAAATTTGTATTAATGTATATTAAACTTTTTTTCATGGTACATGGGCATCTTTTAATTTTTTTTTCAATTAATTTAGTAAAACTTCATAATACTCTCTAAATTAGTGGACTAACCACTATAAAATCGCTATTCTCTAGAATAACAGAGACAACAAAGGTTTCAAACCTCTTTGACATTCATCATATGTTAGTGAGCATTAAAACAATATTTTCATATTTTTTGAATTTTTCTCAAAATTTATGTGTTAACTAACCTCTACGAAAATGTTGAATTTTTCGGTAAATAATCCAGATTGGACAAACCTAGTTGAAACCAAGTTAGAATGTGGTACATGAATGTAAAAAAAATTAATAGATAAACACATTCGAAAACAAACAAAAACAATAGTTCATACACTCCTCACATCAAATCCAGAAAAATAAAACACCACAAGTCTCAGAATAACTTAGTGACGCTTGGCTCAATTATCACAAATCAAGCAAGAGAAAAACTTCTGCATAAAAGATTTTGGACTTGAGTGACGAGTAGTTCCTTGAGATAGATCAACGATCTCATGTTCATCACGACCTACCTCTTTAGCCTTCTTGGACTCGCCATAGAACTTAGTGAAAGCTTCCTCTACGTACTTAGCCGCATCAGAAACCTTCATGTTGTCCACTAGCTTCAACGGGTAAATGTCTTTGATATGATCACCTCTTATAACAGCCGCTGCTTGAATCAGCTCGATCTGAAAATCCGTGAGATCTTCATCTTCTTCCTGTGTTCCAATGGCTCTTGCCCTTGGAAGTTCAGGTAGTGTAACTGAAAAAATCAAGAAAAATGTATTACATAACGAACATATGGACCATGATCGACTAGTAACAGATAGTTACCAGGGCAGTCAGTTCTTGGGCTGGTACGGTTGATGACAGCATCAAATGTTCCGGCCCATTCGTCACGCTTTGTAAGAAAGCTCTTGAGGTTGAATATCTTCTTCAGTGTCGCTGGAATCGATGAATGCTCAAACTGTGACGTTGGCTCTGGTCCGTTTGGCTCATGTAACACTACAACATGTCGTGTTAATCAAAATCAATAACCGGTTTGGACCAACATGACAATACTGCTAACGGTTCCAATAAATAACATACGTACCGGTTCCAGGTTCGATCCAAGGTGAGATCAGCAATGCAGGAACCCTAACACCGAGCCGGTCAAATTTAAAGTTAAAAGGCGGACCTCCAACAAGACCATCAGGATTTGGAACACCTGTGACCGGAGTAGGGACGTGGTCATAGTAACCACCATGCTCATCATAAACAACAACGAAGAGAGTCTCGTTCCACTGAGGGCTAGCTCTCAACGCTTCGTAGATCTCCTTGACTAGGTTTTGGCCCTCAGCGACGTCGTTTTTGGGGTGATCATCGTTGGCCGGAGCAGACAAAACTTTGAAGTATCTCGGTTCGATGACCACGTAGTTTGGAAGCTTCCCTTCTTTGCAATGTCTCTTGAAGCTTAAGTGGTATTGATGGAAGTTGTCCACGTACTTTAGCTTCCTCATGTTCCTAATTGAATTAAATTTTAAATTAGCGAATTCTTACATTTACATGACTAGTTATGTTTAATAACTAATAAGTATATAAAAGTACCAAATGGACCACCAAGAAATAACGTATTCCTTGGACACATGCAAAACTCAACTATTATTATTTCCCCCCAAAAATCGAATCTCTGATACAATAAGTTTGAAAAATCAAAGATTTGTGAACCGTCTTAATCACATTCTTTCTAGAAACAGTACGATAATGTGAATTATTATTTCCGACAAAAAATGTGAATTATTTTTTTATACTGTTGAATTTTTGTTTTTGGTGTTTTGTAACAAAATGTAATAATATAATTACAAAGCAACTCTATTTAATATATACTACAAAACGAAAGATTCTAAGCATTTTTCCTTTTCCTAAAGCACTTTAGTGGTTGGTACTTGATAATTACTACATCAAACATTTTCTTTTTGAAAAGAAATCAATCATGGAGGATTTGAATATATTTTCATTATATTTTAATGAATAATTAGATATATTGCAATCTAGGTGTCACAACATTTCGTCGGTTCATCATTATCATGTTTGTCGTCTTCTTCATATATACTATTAATCCTACAATCATAGCTCGTAACTTTGACTTTTACGTTTATATTTTGTTTTTTTTTTTTGAAACTAATTTATATTTTGTTTCTTAAATAATGGAAAGTATCTTACCTGTAAAAGGTTGACAAAAAAAAAAAAATCTTACCTGTAAAAGAGGCAATTAGGAAAAGATTGGTAGTAAATCCCAAACGTGAATCCACTCTCTTCAAGTGATTCAAACACTGTCTTCTGAGGAAACCCACGGACCAGTGTGTTAGTGTCATTGCTAAACGCACCGTTTGATGTAGCAGAGTGAACGTATAGACGGTTAGGCTGCGTTGACGATGGTAACGACGAGAACCACCGATCACATACGGCGAATTCTTGAATTAGCTCCTTGAACACGGGGAGCCTCTCAGGCGGGAACCCTTGCATGACTACTTTCTCCGACATCCCTGGTGTGATGGCCTCTGCGTTTTGTACGAACCCGTTCATTGTCGGAGCCGGGTATGGACTCTCGTCACTGAAAGGTTTCCCGAACACCTGCTCGTAGATCGCCTGAAGTATCAAGAAAACATGAATCAATGACCGGTTTAGTAAACCAAAATAAACCGATTTTATTTTGGTTATTTGGTTTTGCTTCGGGATGAAAACCGAAAGAGAACCAATAAATAAAAAGCCATTACCAAATAATTTAGACAAAGTAAGAGAGATTAAACCACCATACAACATAAACCGAACCTTATACCGGTTTAAATAATATAATTTCTCTAATCAAGGATTCAAAACTAAACCGGTGGTATACCTGGAAGGAGTGACCGGGATCAGGATCAATGTTCTGAGATTCTTTGCCGAAGAAAACTTGTGCAGAGTTCGGGTCTGACGTGGATATCGGGTTGGATCTTGGTTCGGATTCGGATACTCCATCGATTTCGGGGTTTAGCTCCTTAAACCAACCTAACATGTGATCAAACGACCTGTTTTCCTGTACCAAAACGACGATGGTTTTGATCGGAGAAGCTGATGAGCCACCGCCTGAGCTGGTCTCCTCCACCATTATCTTTTATTTCTTGATGAACAATTTGACTTGTATAGTTGTCTCTCTCTCTCTCTCTCTTTGAATTACTAACGAAATGATAGCTTATTTTATAGGGTTGATACTTGATATCAAGGGAACACGAGGTCCAATTCATTTATTTTTATATGGTAAGTAAATCACATAGATCTCATTACATAAATGGTTTTGTAATGTTATTATTTTATTCTTTACCATGTATAAAGAAGAAAAATCTAGCAACGTCAAATTTGTCACGGTCGGCAAGGTGGCAGAAGAAAAACGTTTTACAAGTTTATATTCGGTAACCATATATTGACTTAACAAACTTCTTAACTATTTCCAATCTATTAATTTGTGTTTTTTTTTTCTCGACGTTGCTTGTTAAAATATGTCATATGTGATCAATGTACTACTTGAACATCTGCGTAGTTGGTATTAGAAACTTACTTTGAAAATTGTGAATTGTGTAGTTTGTAAGAAATTATGAATTGTGAATAAATTATTTCTCATGTTTTTTTTTTGATAAAATGTTAAAATTATTATACTAATTTTTCAGTTTGAGACAGAATTACAATAAGAAAACTAGTAGCAGGATGCATAAATTAAACTAAACACAAACTACACGATAATAAAATTAACCCGAACCAAGGACTCAACTAAATCTCCAACCCAACTAAACAACGAGACACAGTCAGACCAAAGCACACAGAAGCGATCGGGGTCGAGAGCGGGGCACCAGGAGCTACCGAGAGAAAGGCACCCTCTAACTTTGATGCTACGACTCCTACAGCTTCCTACCATCCTTTCCCAACCTGAACTGGACTGAGAATCAAACCACGAACAAATTCAAACCACTCGACAACGATGACATCTGATGGCACGAGAACAAGCTCTTAGCGACGATCTCGTCGTTCGGAGGAGGAACAAGGAGAATGCCGTCACCAGCCCCACCCACCGTGACCGTTACACCCGTTGAACCTCACTCTCATATAGAGAGATTGGACCGCAAGAGGCTCGCCCTCTGAACACCACACCGCAAGAGAAAGAACCACCCGATTGACCAGCTACTGCACGGGTAATAGACCCAGACTCGTACCACCGATGGAGCCAAGACCAAATCGCCTACCTTATTGGAGGCTCCTGAACGATGGAGGGAACAATTTCTGGATAAGAACGTAGTACACACTCTGAAAGAACGTAAAACAATGAAGCTCGACTACGCAGGCGCCACCACCACGTCCTGCGAGCTTTCGTCTCGCCAGAGGATCGAAAACCGACCCCGGAGAACTTACACGCGCCCGCTGGAGACCACCAGCAGAAGGAAGGAAACAACAAACTCCAGATCCGCGAAATCTGAGAGCTTGGCCTAAGTCGGGACTAGGTACACCACCACACGGAGGAGTACACCGATAAAAGCTTAGGCTCACTATAGCCTCGCGCTCCACCACTCGAACCGATGCATCTCTGAGGAAGAAAAATTCTGGACATGAGACTCAGCCGCAAAGAGAAACATACCAGGAGAACACAAACACGCCGTCCTCTAGTGCTAGAACCACCAGAAACAAGACTCAGGAGCAGCGAACCACCGGATCTGAACCAGATCTGACCGAAGAAGACAATCGATTTAACCGAAGAAAGGACAGGGGAAGAGAGACAACAACGAAAAGAAGCGAAACAAGAAGATTACGAATCTCGGCGGTCGCCTTAGGGGTCGGCGGCGACCGCCGGAGAGGAATGAAATAACGAAAACTCTAGAAATTTAAAGAGAACCGGGAGAGGAAAAGTGTAGAGAGAGAAAAGTCTATCGGGACATTTCTCACGTTGTTAGCATATTAGCAGCTTGGGATGATCGGTTTTCACATATATAGTTTAATGTAAATTTGGTAAGGAGACTGGGAAAAAGGTGGACATGGAGAAGGTAGATTAGAGATATGCTTCCAGATTTTATCTTTCAATCACTATCAAAAGAAAATTTAGTAACCTGGTTATTATTGGCTGCTGCATCAATTATCAGTCGTGTATATCATTTTAAATAAGCCTAGTAGATGAATTAGGTGTTGACCGATTAAAATAAAGTTAGGCATTGACTAATTATTGGATACATTGTTAGTGTATAGCACGCTTTTGCATGAATCATTTTATTAACAGAGTATTACAAAGTTAAGATTTTACATTTAAATATGTTTTAAAAATTGACCAGTAATACATTTTGCTAACTAAAAGAGTCACGATATATCCTCTTCAATATTTCATATACAGGTAGAAAATCGAAATAATACTTTTAGTATATATTATGATTTGTAACAATACGTTGCAGATGCATTCATGTTAAAATTAATTAAGAAATGTTATATTCTGTAATCATTTACAAGAACAAATTTACAACTAAAGTTTAGGAGTTAGGACCCACTTGTATTATGTTTACTCTTTAATATGATCTACTCATCAATCGAATAACTAAAGTATATAAATATGAAAATAAGTAAGTTCTTGATTAAAAGTAAAAACATTATGCTAGAAGCTATTAGAGCTTTAATTTCTTAAATAAAACATCACAACATTCTACACATTGTCGGATTATATATCCCCTCACACACAAACAAGAACTTTACATTTTTTTGTATACTTTACTAATCATGACGCAGAAAGCAAGAGGATAACTTAGTAAATAAATACGTTTGAGTTTGCAGCATGTGGTACTTCTGATTGTGATGGTATCACAACATGATCACCATTATCCATGCAATTATATTTCTCATCACATCCTCTTTCTATTGAAATCATGTTCGTTCTGTGAATTACTCAATCGAGACCATAATAAAGTTTATTCAGTGATGCATGACCCTCTTTTGGGTTTAACCCTCTCATGCAGCTACTAAGTACTAATCATAATGATTCAAACACTCTCCGTATTTAATGTTGAACCCATTTGAGTCGCTCTCTCTTCCTCTCTCAGATATGACAAGGAAAACAACAAAGGAGTAGTGAAATGCTACTTCCCGTGGTTGATGTTTGGTTACGGACTTGGACTATTCTTAACATACTTGGGACTATATATATTATGAACGGACACGGTCAACCTGCACTGCTCTTATATTAACAATCCGAGATAACTCAGGTTTTAATGTGATTATGTGAAGAACAGCTTTTTTCTACTCCAAGGTTTTTAGACTTTAGTAACATCATAGGCTTTTTAAAATCGGATTTTTGTTTTATTTTAATGTGAAACTTAAATACAAGTTGACCAGAAAAAAATCTTAAATACACATAGGATAGAGTGGAACGTGAGGTGTTTGAACATTTTTACAGTGGGTAATATAATAAATTATTTTGGTGCACTAAAAGTAAATTCAATAAAAAGTTATTACAACGGCTAGTATTCATTGGATTGTGGTAAGCAACGGCACAATGTTGGGAGTGTTGCAAAACATTGGGAGTGTTGCAAAAAAAGGAAACTCGGGTCTATTTATATTTGTTATCAGAGAGGATGAATCAATTATTTCATTTCTCTTCCTTCTTCAGATTATTTCTCCGATTACTTGCGGCAAAGAAAAGATTTAGCCGGAGATGGAGTGCTTCAGCTTTGTTCACATCAGTGACAACTAACTCCAGTTGTCGGGATAAAGAGTTGCTTGAAAAGGAGACGATTCCCATGGAAACAGAGTCTACACGGACGGGTACGTTTCTCTTTTCTTGAAACTTTTTTAAATAGAAACAAAATGTTTTTTTTACTAACCATGAACTGTTTTGTAAAATTTGTTTTCACTGCAAATTTTTTTTAAAAAAAAACTTTCAAACTTGGGGAAAATTTCTAAATTATTTGGTTGATAATGAAAACTTAATGTGTAATTTGTGAAAAGTATTAGGAGTTACATCCGGTTAGTGATAGTTAGAGATTGTATATTTCTAATATCCGGTTAGCGATTGTATATTTCTTTTGTCTTGGCACTTATGAGCATTTAGTTCTTCGTAATCAATCTCCTAATGAAGCAATTTTCCCTCTTGTTTTGTGCGTAGATTCTTTCTTACTTGCTTTTATGTTTTTGTTTCCTTTGATCCTTTTGCTTGTTTTAACTTTCTTCTTGTATTTGTTTCTTTTATTGGCTAAGAGACAAATCTGCTAGTGGAAAGGCGAATGATGTTAATAATGCAAAGAAGATCAAAGCTTATATGGACAAAGTCTACACGGGTACGTACGCTCCTCTTTTCTCACACTTTTTTAAATAACCATAAACTGATTTTGTAAAGTTATTTTCACTACAATGTTAAAAAAAAACTTTCAAACATAGGGGGAAAATTTCTATATTATTTGGTTGATAATGAAAACTTAATGTGTAATTTGTGAAAAGTATTAGAAGTAACATCCGGTTAGTGATAGTTAGAGATTGTATATTTCTAACATCCGGTTAGCGATTGTATATTTCTTTTGTCTTGGCACTTATGATCATTTAGTTCTTCGTAATCAATCTCCTAATAAAGCAATTTTCCCTCTTGTTTTTTTTTTCTAAAATCAACATCACATTTGCTTTCTTGTTTTGTGTTTCTTACTTGCTTTTATGTTTATGATTCCTTTGATTTTTCTGCTTGTTTTAACTTTCTTCTTGTTTTTGTTGCTTTTACTGGACAAGAGAGAAATCTGCTAGTGGAAAAGCTAATGATGTTAATAATATAAAGAGGATCAAAGCTTATATGGACAAGGTTGAGCTATAGAGCATTCAAACATATGTGTTGATAGTCTGCTTCCGAGACCATCAACCATCTTCTTTAACAAGATGTAAGCTATAACAATGCTCACTTAAAAGATTACTTACATGTTTCTGAAGATTTGTTTGGTTCGTTTTGCAGGAAAGGTAACACTATTACCGCTATCTTGCATAAGAAGCCACTGATCACAGTCTTTGAAAGCCTATGAGGTCTTCTATCTATACATATAGAGAGTCTTTATTGAATATTCTCTGTTCTATCTAAACTTATCAGTTTTTTCCTTTACAGATTGTCACTACTGCTGCTGACGCCTCGAACTTCTCTGTCCTCTACTACGAGATTATGAGCTCACCTTAAAGGTTTTTAGAGATTGTTTAGTTACTAAAAAGTAAACCTTAGAAGACTCAATATATGACCTTGCGGTGAATAAATAGTGAAATGTAGAGTGTAGAGTTCCTCTGTTTCATGTATCATTATTATTGTGTATGTTGTACTCTGCTTTGACCGTTTGAGTGTTTTGCATCATCCTGATGCATGTCTCAGACACTGTTTTTCTTGTTTGTAATTTGAAACTCATTGCTGTCTTTTGTCCACCCAATTGCTCTACTTTCAGACCATTTGTCATGGATCCAAATATAAAGTGATAATCAAGCTTGCATTCCTTGAAATCTTCTGAACATTTTACTCATTTAGCGATGCAAGTGTAACCACCGTAGCAAGCAGAGTCAAACTCCAAACGAACATGTTAAAAAAAAAAAGAAAAATATGAATAATTTGTTGAACGATGATGATGATGATTATGGTGATGGGGCTTTTTATATTTAAGCGAATGATGATGATGAATGATACGAGAGGAAGTGCTTTCAAAGATTATAAGCACTGTGATTACAGATTAGACAAGGGATTAAGCATTGTGATTAGAGATTACCTCATTACTTGTCAAAGTTCCACGTAAATAAAGAATAGGACCCAAATACATTATTTGAAACAGTAAGTTACGAAAGATTATGTGCCAGTTACAACAACAAGAGAATACAATGCCACAAAGAAATATTGTTTCCTTGTGCTCAAAATAATCGACTTCTAGTAACAAAGTTCTTGGTGCAAAAACATATGATTGATTTCACTCTTATGTATCTTCATTTGAAAACGATACTGCTTATGTTATCTTCATTTGAAAACGCTATTCACCACCGATCATTGCAGCTACAGGCTCCGTCTTTGAAGAGATGGAACCGATTAGCATCCCTCACTAATATCTCACGCCCTACGATCTTCGATATCAGCTTCGTGACTTCATGACAATCACCACAGACACGAAGGTTCTTCATCACTTGCAGTGGAGTCCCTGGTTCTGTGTTCAACAGCCCAAACGCTATCGCTAGCCTCTCGCTGTGACCACATACTAAACGTCTCTTCTCTTCCTCTTCTTCTACATTCTGCGACACTTCCCGTGGATCAGGAACATACCCTTCTCTAGCCATCAGACTGTATAGCATCTCCAACGACTCGTGTATGGCTTCGAACTGAGGAGCTGAAACATCTCCTGCGCGGAACAGATGAACTTTTTTACTCACTTCAATCCAGCTATATCCAGGGTTCTTCTTTCTCTCTTTGTCTTTCAAGGATTTGCGGATTAGGCTCACTTTGTCCCACTTTCTCAACGCTGCATACGCGTTTGATGCTAGAATAGAGTAGCCTGGATCATCCGGGTTCAGTTCAACGATCTTCTTAGAAACTCTTTCCGCAGTCTCCATGTCCCCGCTTGTTCTACAAGCTCTTAGCAGAGATGCCCATACACTAGCATCAGGTTTTACCGGCATCGCTTGGATAAACTCCTCTGCTTTCGAAATCTTCTGAGACCTGGACAACAAATCCACCACACAGGCATAGTGTTCCATCGCCGGTTCGATCTTGTACCGAGTTTTCATTTTCTCGAAGCAAGCCAAGCCTTCTTCTACCAAACCAGAGTGGCTGCAAGCGTAGATGATGGCAATGAAGGCAACATTATCCGGAACAACACCGGCTTCTTTTTCCATGTCTTCGAAAGCTGCGAGAGCTTTCTCGCCTTCGCCGTACATTCCGTATGCGTAGATCAACCCTGTCCATGTCACAACATCTCTTCTACTCATATGCTCAAAGACTTTTAAGGAGCTCTTTAAACAACCACATTTTGAGTACATTTCAATCAGTGCATTCCCTATACGCAACTCTGATTCATACCCAAACCTTAAAAGGCAACAGTGGATCTCCTTGCCTAGCCGTTTACCAGCAAGTGAAGCACACATAGGCAATGTAACTAAGAAAGTAGCCATATCAGGCACCACACCGCTGTTCCTCATCTGTGTAGTTACCTGCAAACCAGTTGCGAAGTCTCCAGAACGAACACACGCTGAAATAACCATGTTCCATGTTACTGTATCTCTAGTTTCCATGCTATCAAATATCCGCAGAGAATCTCCTGCTTCCCCGCACTTAGCATACATATCAATCAGAGCATTACTAACCGAAACATCAGAATAAAAACCAGACTTTGTCACGTTACAGTGTAGCCCTCTGCCAAGTTTCAAGTCTTCTAAACGAGTTGAGACAGATAAAAGCATCAAGTAAGTGACATGATCCGCTTGCTCGTCCATCATCTTAAAGAGTTTCACAGCTTCCAAAAGATCTCCGCTTTGTATATACCCACTGATTAACGAGTTCCATGAAACAGTATCCTTACACTCCATCCCCTTGAACACATCTCTTGCCGCGATCACATCACCGCACTTTGCATACACATCGATCAAGATGTTCCCCACAGTAGCTCCAACCACAAATCCACCTCTCATCATGTACTCATGAACGTACTTTGCTAAGCTTAAGTCCCTTAAGTGTCCACAGGCACGGAGAATAGAGCTAGCCGTTAAGATATCCGCCTTGAACTGCTCAAGATTCTCCAAAAACAACCGCACGGACTCTTCATACATCTCTAAGTTGAAACACCCACAGATGATAGTATTGTAACTGACTGAGTCTCTAACAACCATCTCATCGAAAACTCGCCTAGCATCCGTTACTCTCCTTAGTTTCAAGTACATTGAGAGTAATCCATTGTTCACCACAGTTACAGAACTAACACCTGACTTCACAACAAAACAGTGAAGCTCCTCTCCTTCTTTGACAGCCAGCAGATTCCCAAACGCATACAGAACACTAGTCACAGTAAACGAATCCGGCACAATCCAAGAGCTTCTTCGCAGCTCACGATAAAGCTCCACCGCTTCCTTGTAGTAACCATGTGAGCTAAACCCAGAGATCAAACTGTTCCAAGAAACTAAATCTCTCACAGGCATTTCGTCGAACACTTGCCGCGCTCTACACAAAAACCCCATCCTCGAGTACATATCAACAACCGCATTCCCCACGTACAAATCAGACTCAAACCCCAATTCTATAATCTGATTATAAACCGAATCTCCCATCTCCTTATCGAACACCCCCGCGCACGCTTTGACGACGGGAGGGAACGTGTACCTATCGGGAGACACCTTGGCCTCGCGTAGCTTCCCGTAGAACTCGAGGGCTTCCGAGAATAAGCCGTTGCGAGAAAGCGCTCTGATGATCGAGTTCCAGAGGTAGACATTCTCCGCGGGAGAGACTCGTTTGAAGACGGAGAGGGAGGAGCGGGGATCTTTGAGATGGGAGTATTTGTCGATCAGCTTGCCGGAGAAGAAGTCGGAGCGTTCGAGGCCTAGAGAGATGACGAGGGCGTGGATTCGGCGGAGGGCTTTGAGGGTGGAGGATGATGATGATGAAAGAGCTTTCGAGATGGAAGCGGGTGACACTACCATTGAGCTTATGTTTGCGCGTAATTATTCTTTTATAATATAGTTTCCCGTTAAAATTCAAAATTTTATTTTTATACCAAAAAAATAGAGTTTTACGCCTAAAAAGTAATTAGTTGACTAATGAATTTGTGAAAAATAATATAATGATTTAATTAAGAGAAATTTTGTAAGATAGTTTTTTTAAGTTTTTGTCGCAAAAATAGTTTTCAATGAGAAAAATGACTAAAAGAAATTGTATTAAGGATAAAAATACACTTATATTTTAGGATTAATTAATGTAAACTTATGATTTATAGTTAAGAACTAGAGTTTTAAAGATATAATTGCAAAATTTAAAAAATTAAAAATAAAATGAAAAGTTTCGAAATGAAAAATAAGTTATTTTGATCTTTTTTCCATTGAAAACTATTTTATGACAAAAACTTAAAAGAAATTATTTGAGAAAATTGTTAATTAATGGTTCATTAATGTTTTATTCCAGAAAAAAAAATCTGAAAACGAATTATTATCACATAGAAATTAATATAATTTTTTAGAGCCAATGTTTGTACTAATTCTATAATTTGTGATCGAATGGTAAGTAAATGGAATGTTAATAAAAATGAAGTAGTTGATTACTTGATTAAGATAAATAGTTTGCAAACTTGATGTCAAGACACTTTCTTCACAAGTCAAACCATGTTTACAATCGTTTTAAACAGGTACCAAAAGAGTTAATAGATTATTTGACAACGTTAAGAACGAGAACAAGAGCTTCTTCCTTCCGTGTTGAGCTAAGAGTCAAGCAGTCTTCACAAAGTGAGTGGACAAGAGCTTGGTGACCTCCAGAAACCCGACTTTGTCTTTCCCTTCGAAAATTTGCTTCAGCTTCTCATCGCAGAAGATCTCCCTCTTGTCAGCAGGATTCTGTTACAAAACAACATTCACCACAATACTTCAGAAAGAATCATTGTGATTAATTGGTGCTTCTCTAACAACCTCATTCACATTTACCCCTAAAAGATTGTTTTCCTTGCTATTTTTAGGTTCGTAAAGCAAAAAAAGACAAAGGTTTTGAAGACTTCAACCATCTCTCCCAGACAAAGATATAACAATGAAGTTGTCGCAACGACACATAAACCAAACTGAGAGCAAATAAGATATAAGTGTAAAGACTCTAAGCAAAGTTTACTTTCTGCGACATTAGTAGATAATAATAGACTCGAGAAATAAACTACTTTTTCGGCAGAACAACAAGACACAACCAGGGATAAAACAGAGAGAGCTTTTGAGATCTGAAAAGCACAAGTGAACCACACCAAATCAAACTTCTACATGCAAGATCCAAACTTTACACACACAAAATGCAGAGGAAAAGGAGAAAAGAGTAAACCTGAAGATCGTGGGACTTGACATAGGTCCAAACCTCTTTGACGGCGTCAGTACGTGTGGTTTCACCGGTACCAAGGAAGTGAGCGAGAGCTGGAGAGACAGGGGTCGCCTTGAAGATCCCGGTAGTCCTCGGCGTCTTCTTCGTCAGAGAGTCTGGTTTCGACTTTGGCTTAGGTTTCGCCTTCGGTTTCGCCGCCGACTTCTTGGCGCCTCCAGCTGCGACAGTGCTTACACTCCTCGAAGAAGAGAGCACAGAAGAGGTGGCGGCGGCTCGAGATGCAGGAGCTAGAAGCGATCTGCATCCCCTGAAAAAAACCCTAGCTGCAACGGAAGACATCTCTCGCTAATTTCAAGTGACAGAGTGGGGACAGAGTGTCTGTGTGTGATGTCGGAGAATTTATTGAAGAAAGTGTTTGGGGGAAAAAGGTTTGACCTTTGACTCTTCCACGTGACGCTTTCTAAAGTATGAAACTTGGCCTCTTTGATACCAAAGATTTAAACTTTCAAATTCAGGGGGAAAGTTCTCAACTTCTTCTCGAGTCACATCTCTTCTTCTGTGAGCTTAAATCACGAGTTCAGGGACGATTGGAATAAGTATGGGCCTCTTGGAGTCTCTGATGTCAATGGATCATGGAGAAGTAATGGGTGGTGTGGGAAAATCTACGGTTGCTATCTCTCATGTACAATTCAAGCTCACTCTTTCATAGACAATATCAAGGAATCATAGAACATATATGGTAACAGAGATTGTCTACCTGATGAGTCTTATCCTAAGCAATAACCAACCTCCCAGTACACTCTCTAACTATCAATATATATAAACTCTCTGTACAGCTCTCTATAATAGTTGTAACTGTATAAAGAATCAAGTTGTTAGTTAGTTACAGAAGATAGCTGATGTAAAGCTCTATATAAACACTTGTAAAATCATTTGAGTAAAGATTAACACTAACACTGCAAAACAAGGAGTTGCAGAGGGAATAAGCTAAATACAAAACTTCCTAGACCAATCCTAACATGTCTCTTACAAATAATCTATATAGCATTCCCAAGAAATGAACAATCTTTCAGCAAAATCATTCAAATGTGAGAACTTCAAATTCTGAAGAACACTTATTCAATACTAAAAAAAAAAGTTTCAAACTTTGTTACTCATAACCAATCAATCAAGCAGTGATCCCCATCTTCATCTGCTCCGCCACAAAGCACTTAGTAATCACATTACAAAACAAATACACAAACTTCACCGAGTCACGCGCAGGCACAGGATACGTAATCTTCTCAAAAAACTCCAACGGCACATTCGGATCAACAATCGCCACCACGGGAATCTGAAGCTTCGCCGCCTCCAACACCACCGAGCTCTTCCTCTCGGCATCAAACACCACAACGCAATCAGGCATCGTCGTGGGCCCGAAGCAGAGCTTCTTGTGCCTGGACCGAAACTTCTTGGGGCTGTAGCTGTTCGTCAGGAACCCTCCCATCTTCCAGAGGTTCGTCGAGCGGTTGTGGTTGTACGCGTCGCCCTGGATGCGGCGCGAGGTGAGCTCGACGATCTCGTCGAAGAGCGGGTTCGTGTTGACGAAGAAGATGTTCCCCTTGGTGCGGGCGAGGTTGGCGACGAAGCTCGCGGCGCTGCGGAGGCAGATCAGGGTTTTGTCGGAGTCGATGATGGTCATCCCGTTGCGGGTCCCGTAGGCGTATTGCTTGAAATGGTGCTCGGCCGCGCGGCGGCCGAGGTGGGAGCCGGTGTTTAGGAGCTTCTGGATTACCGCGGCGTGGAGCGTCATTGGTTTGATCGGAGAAAGGTGCCGGAGAGAGAGAGGTTTCTAGGGGTTTGTTTAATCACGGATTGGATTAGATCTGGTGAAGAAATGATGAACGAAGGCCTGGGCATTCGGTTTTCGGATCGGATTCGGGTCCGGTCATATCAGTTCAGATTTTTCAAGTCTTAAATATTTATATCTAATAGAGTAATTAGAAACTATCAGTTCGAGTTTGGTTCGGATCACGGTTTAGATATTAGATAATTGGATCCAATAGGATAATTAGAGTTTATCGATTCGGATTCGATTCTGTTCTGGATCGGATTTAGTCGGGGTTCGACGTATCCTGCTCAAAAATACCTTAAACATACGGAACATATCTGAAAATATTTAAATTCTCAAAAAATATAAAAAATTTTGAACTAAAATCTGACCAAAAAATATAAAAATATTCAAAATTTTATCTGATTATCCGAATTATATTTTTTAAAATCTAAATTTTTACCTGAAATCCAAAATCAGACCCGAAAACCAAATCTGAAAATAGAAAATTACTCATAATACCAAATTTTTATAAAACATCCATATGTACCTATATAAATTTTTGGGTTGTTTGGGTATCCCCATTCGGATCCAATAGGATAAAAAAATCGATTCTGATCGGTTTTAGGTTAGATTTTTCGGGTTGGGTTTTGGTCGGGTTTTTAAATCCGGATAAAATGTTCAGGCCTAACGTTGGGCCGGGTCGGGTAAATATTATCAGGCTCATTTTGGTCTATCGATGTATTAGACCGGACATTTAAACCGGAGAAATTAAATACCAAAAGAAAATAGAATTTGTGGAAATTCTTGTGCCGTTGCCGGAGACTGTTTCCATTGGGTTTGCGTGAGCTTATTCCTACCTTTCTCACCAAGGAAGCTCTCATCTTTCACTTGAGATCGCGTTCCCTGTAAGCTAACCTATCAAACCCATTTTCCGGAATTGTATATTGTTCTTCTTTCAATCTTATCTTAGATTCTTACAAATTTTGGATAAAGCTTTCTGATTTGAGGTTAAAAGGTCGAATCTGAATTTGGGGGTTTCTCTGTTATCTTTCGGCATCTCCGTTGTGATTGAAAATTGAGCTCTGTTTTTGATGTTTCGAGTATTGTAACGATTCAATGGTTGGTGACTTTTTGTGCAGTTGCATTGCTAGATCGAAAAGGTCCCTTGTTGAATTAGTCTCACGTGTTTTGGTTTCCGTTTGAAGCTTATTAGGGTTCGTTTTCTCCGATTGATCTCTGTTTTGCTCTCTTCTGTTCTGTGATCTTGTCTTTATAGTATGATTAGGGTCTAATGTGGAAAAAGTCCAAGACTTTAACAATTTGAAAGGCTTTTTTTTTCTGCTGCATTATGGTTCAGACAGTCTCAAATTTTCATGTTTTTTTTGTTTTGCTTTGTTGTGTTTGCTTGGTCTGATTTATGTTTTTTTTATGCAGGGGCTTATTCGCTTCTGTGTGTTGGTTTACAAGATGGCATCTGCGACTCTTAGGAGACGGCTTCATCACGGGGATGTAGATGGGAGAAAGTACGAACGTTATGATGCAGCAGACTCCGAAACTTTAAGCGAGCCCTTGTTGAGAAGTAGTAGCGATAGTAAAGATGCGTACAATGAGGTTAGTGTTTTTCTTTTTCTTTCCAAAGAGAGATGAGAGGAACCCTTTTATTCATTATCATCATTCTGTGATGTGTCTTAGGAGCTTACTCTGGAGGATATCTGGGAAGAAGAACGGAAGAGACAGCAAGTTCACTGGACATTAATCTTTTCTCAGTTGATTGCACAATGGGCTCAGTGGATAGGTTTGGTTTGTTGTCTTGTTTACTATTACTCATTGATTGTTTCAAAAAGGGATTATCACATATCAACTTGTTTCGTGGTTTTGCAGCCAAAGTTGTCTTTGGATCTGGATCGCTCTTTGGGAAGTTCCTTTCTCTGTCTCACATAGGTTCTGGTGGAAGGCATTTGCCACCTCCTCTTAGTATGTTGCAGGTATATTTAAAGCATCTATCTTATCTTGTGACAACCATGTATCAAATGATATGTTTAAGAGAAGTATAATTGATTACCTCTTAATAGGAAGAAAGGCTGAGAAACATTAAGAGAAGAATAGAAATACCGTTTGATGGATCTCGAATGGAGCACCAAGTAAGTGTTCTCAGGACTCTCTGTTTGCTATCTTAACTCCACATATCAAAAGTCTTGTCGAGATTTATGTAATTGCGTGATTTACAGGATGCACTTAGACAACTATGGAGGTTATCATATCCACAAAGGGAGCTACCACCTCTTAAATCTGAACTCTGGAAGGAGATGGGATGGCAAGGAACAGACCCTTCAACAGATTTTCGGTATACAATTTTGTAGATTTGGATCTTCTTCATCACTAGTCATTTTACTGATGATGAGTTTCATAAATTGGTTTGTAGAGGTGGAGGGTATATATCATTGGAGAATCTAATCTTCTTTGCAAAGACCTATCCGGTTTGTGATGTTTCCCCCATTCACATATACATCTTTGATGGTCTCATGCCTCTTTTGAAAGTATAGAGATTCAAGATGATTCTAACTAGAGTCTTTCCTTTCATCATGACAGGAAGCATTCCATAGACTGTTACATAAACAAGATGGAACAAGAGCCGAATGGGAATATCCTTTCGCAGTCGCTGGCATCAATATCTCATTCATGCTGGCACAAATGTTAGATCTCCAATCAGGTAAAATGCTCAAGAAACCAAGTTTAAAACATGATCAAGCTCCATAACTTCCCGTTGAAATATGTTTGTGCTTCTTTACAGGTAAACCATCAACGATAGCTGGGATAAAGTTCTTGGAGTTTCTGGAGGAAGACGAAATGGCGTTTGATGATCTTTACTGTGTAGCTTTCCAAATGATGGATGCACAATGGCTTGCCAAACGAGCTTCTTACATGGAATTCAATGTAACTTGAACCAAACTTGATTACAATTTTGGATTTTTCGGTTTGGCTATCTGTTAACCGGTTTTATCTTTCTTTGGCAGGACGTTCTGAAATCAACGAGAGCACAGTTGGAGCATGAGCTGCCCCTGGAGGATGTTTCCAGCATTAAAGATTTGCTTGCTTTCAAACTATTGTCCAAATAATATTTTTTCTTCTTTTGTATCTACTTTAGATTTTCCTGTAATTTCCATCTGTGTTTATACAATAATTTGAGAAATTCAGTGTAATGAATAATCAGTTTTTGCTGAAATTGCTTGGCAAATTATTATTTTTTCTAACTGATAGCAACGAGAGTTGCATTATTAGCCCCCAAAAATATTCACATATTACATTTGAAAAGGGAACAACGTTATACAACACTTCTCACTTCCTCTCATCAACTATTTTAGGATTCGACTCTTCATGAGATGGCTTCAGGCTCCACGCTTTCATACGTTCGCTTGTCTTTTTAACCTACAAAAACAAAATATTCCTAGAATTTATACATATATTTGTCTCCACTTCAAGGAAGATAACAAATGTAATTGCTAACCTCTAACTCCCAGTCAGTTTTGTAAATGATATAACACAATATCGCTGTTTGGATCGCAATACCAGCCAACATTCCAGACCATAGTCCCTACATATCAGACACAATGAAATGTATTTAGTAATATACTTTTCTTACAGTATATTCTAATTAGTACTAAGCAAGATTAAGGAAGAGAGAAGTTACCTTAACACCGAGATGGAAAACACAAGTAAGGATGAGACCTAAAGGAATACCAACTCCATAATATGAAACTAAGTTCACAACTGCCACTATACTCTGCATCCCTGCTCCTACTGCCACACCTGTTTTTTTTTTTAATAATCACCATTTTCATTAGTTACTAGGAATGTAAACAGTCAAATCTACATATAAATATAGTTATCTTGACCTGAGAGTATAGGTTGAATGCTGTTGAGCAAGATTGATACAGCAAGGATCATCGATAGATCATCCACTGCTTTCGAAACTTCTTTGCTATTAGTAAATAAATACGATATCTGACCGCTAAACGCTAAACATAGAACAGAGAATATCACTCCCATTATTGTTGATACTGTGAGTATCACTCTGATAGAGAATCTCACTGCAGCTGCGTCTCCTTTCCCCAACTCATTAGCCACTCGGACGCTATGATATCATTAATTACATATGTGCACAAGAAAACTATTACCTATCATTTAATATAGACTGAAGATTATTATATTTAGATATATAATAAACTTGTGAGCATTACCATGCCGCACCCAAGAAGCCTAGGCATATGTTGAGTTCCCATGTATATATGTATTGGCTGCAAATTTTCAAGATTATTTTACTTTAAATAATTTATCTTCTTGAATAAAATTCAGATATAAATGGCTAGGAAGATTTTGAATTTACCATATTGAGAAAGCAGAGATTGCTGTATTAGCATCTTTTGTATAACCAGCCATTAAGACAAGGATGCTCAGGTACCAATACTCTAAGCTGTTGGGAAATAAAAGAAAACAAATGATTAGAAGCATTAACATTTCCATAACATTTGGTATCTATATTGTTCATAAATATATTCATAACATTTGTATTCTATAAAAAATAATTAAGTTGTTCATAAATATATATAAAATATATACATATATATACTAAAATCTTAGTAACTACCAGATCATGAAGCCTGAAGAAATGGAGAGCTTGAGCATAGGAACCAGGTCAGCAAAAGCCGCAGTGCTAAATCCAGTCCAAGTGAACGGACACCACCCACCAAAAACGTACACAAACTCAGCTAACACCAAAGACCACGAGCTCACATTAAGCCCGAGGAGCGCACCACCAATCCCCATCCCCATAAAACGCACGCACCACCACGTGACCAGGATGTCAAGAGCCAATGACAAGGTCGAGAGAACGCCTACAATAGCGTTCTTCATTTGTGCTTGGAGATACATTTGCATAGTCATGGTAAAGATCAAGCTGTAGACATAAGGGATCATCCAAGGGTATATCTCATCAACGGTCCTAGTGATCGCAACATTCTGGCCTAATAGACGGAGAATCGGACCAGCGAATATAATAAACGGTAGGAACAAAGTGGTCACGGCTATGTCAACAATCCATGAACGTTGTAGATATATCCCCATCGTGTGGTACTGTTCTGCACCGTATGCTTGCCCGCATAAGGTCTCCGTTGCACTTGACATACCGCCCTATGTATATTAACACCCCAAAGACTAAAAAGACTATTTCTATTTTAATAACTATAACTAGTTCTTTTTTTCATATCAAAATGTTGAATAAACAAGCAGTATTGTATACCATTAAACCGTAGAGAAAGCGGATGAATGTGCTTTGAAGTAGAGCGTAAGCAGCTAGACCCAACTTAGAGGAGTGACCGATGAAGGCTTGAGCCACAATGATACTACCAAAGGAAGTCATGCGGAACAAAGAGGAAGGTAATGCTATTCTCCACATTTTGCTTACTTCGCTCCAAACCTTTGCTCTCAGATAGAGACTCTCTATACTGTTGCTTTGGCGATCCTTAGCATCTGATCCTACACGTAGTAGCCTCTCCTCCATTTCTCCTTGAGTGCTCATGTTTTGTTGTTTCCTTCTTTGGATCTTTAATCTGAAATAATCAATACAAAGACAATTACTTGTTTTGGACAAAAGAAAACAATTACTATAATCGATCAGAAACGTATAAAATAATGCAAGTTTATGTTGAGTTTAAACTACAATCCTCGAGTATAAATTCAATGATATCGAACTAGCTACCAAACGTTTCTTCAAACTCATCTCTAGCTCGGAAATTAGTATATAGTATATAGTATGAAGTATTGAGTGAGAAATTACTTCAGTTCAAGAGAGAATACAGAAACGTCAAGAAAAGCATAGAAGACAGAGAAACAGAGCTCGGTGAAATGTTCAACAAACTAAAAAAAAAATCACAGAAAATAATGAAGAAATGAAAACAGACTGGAGACGGATATTTACCTTTATCTCTTTTTAGGAGAATATGCCAGAATAGAACTGAAACTTCTAGATATCTATTCGCATAGACATATAGAGACAGAAACGAGTATAGTTGACTTACGTATCTGTTTACATATAACTCGTATGTGAACAAGAGTAAAAACCGACTTTGTCAACCTGTCGGTGTATTATTAGATATATACACAAATTAGTTATCTTCCTCTAAATTTGAATATCCCACATATGCATAGTTCTTAGTTATATAACGCAATGTCAAATCTTCTTAATCCTCTAAGTGCCATTTTAATATGAAACCAACGTCCTACATATGCGTAGTCATTAGTTATTATGACATAATACCAAAACTTATAACCTTCTAATTGGATTTTTCACATTAATCTGAAAATGTCATACATCTTTTGGGAAATTAGATAATTATTAACCAATTTCGAAATTAAATTAGATTTTCTGATCTTAACAAGCGGAAATTAGAAAAGGGGTTTGTAACCAGCTCCCCCCTGGTTATAGGGTCCAATCATATTAGTTGTTCGTGCGGGATGCAATCCAGGCCATTCGATCATTAGGTAAGAGTTTTTGCCGGCACCGTTCGATCGTTAGGTATTATCTTCTTCTGCTGTTACCATAGAGAAAAAACTTTCTTTTTTTTCCGAACCCCATAATACCTTTTTGTTTCATGCTAAAACCTAAAACAATCAAATAATAACATGGAGATAAGTGAAAACGGATTAATATAACAAACCAAGTGATCCCGTAGTGAAGCAGTTGAGTTGAAGTGGTGAAAAATTTACCATGTAGATGTAGATCGGATACTACCAATAATTATAGATTTTTACTATTAGTTTTCCATTAAGTCACTATATATAGTTTGAATAGAAAGAAAAAAAATTGTTTGTTATAGCAAAAGTATTTACATCTCTAATAAGTCTCTATTTACTTAGTGAACAAGTACAGACTTGCATGTTGGTTTCTACGATTTCGACCTAAACGGATAAAATGGTGGGACCTAGGGAGACTCCACGTTATGCAAGTATGGAGACAGACACGCAGACACAATCCATGCAGCGATCTTCCATGTGTTATCTCTTGTCCCTTTGAAAATGCATTCCGCATTCGTGTCTCTCTCCTTCTTGAATGAACCAAAATAAATATCTTTCTTCTTTGTAGGGAAACCTATCTTTTCTTTTCATCATTTTTGATTTACTATTAGTAACTCTTTAATAATTTTTTGTTTATGGCTGTATCGAACTTTTGTCTATTTAGTTCGTTGGCCTTATGCATGCAGCCCACAAGTCTCACCCTATTTTAATTGTTTGTTTCTTCTGATTAGCTCTCTCATAAGTACACTTTTATCCAGTTTCCTCTTAGTTAGTGGCAGTCAAAACTTGATCATATAGTCTAATATAGATATGTATGTGCGTAAACATATCTTTGATCAACCTAAAAAGTGGGTTTCAATGCCCATACTTTACATTGTTCAGCCATAAACTTATGTGATTTCACTTCTATTTTATAAGTGAGAGAGAAAGAGAAGACTAGGGCAACATGGTCTCTGATCTTCTCTACACTACACAATCTTTGAAAAAAACAATGTTTGATCTCGTGACATATGTATCTCTCAAGGTCTGTGTCAGCTCTAACCACATGGCCTTCCCATAACCTGTAAAGGCCTAGGCCTGTAAAATTACCGCAATAGGAAGTTGAAACTTCTGGATGAAAAAAGAAAACAAACATCATATATTGTAATGTATGTCTTCTTTTATATCTTCAAAAGATTGTAAGCCAATGATATACCTAGTTATGTAACTAATAACTAATAACTAATGAATAAAGATGTAACTTATGTCACAAGGTAGGTCTAAACAATAACAATTAGCGAAACTGATTTTTGATCTTGAGCAACATGAGAAGAATATTTTAGAATGGTAAAAGATAGTGTACCGATGGTGCTAGGTTGAACTAAAACTATATTTCATTCTATTTCTACACATCAAATCAAAAAAGGCCTTGTAAACCTCTGGAACCTATGAACCTTCATCTTCACCAATGGAGCTTTCCTCGCCACAGCTTTCCAAATCATCTGAACTCCATAATCTCCATCATCATCCTTAGCCGGAAAACGCAAATCAAAGTATCTCTCAACCTCCTTCAACCTCCGCCACATCTTGTTCCACTCTTCTCTCCCAATACTCCTCACAAGACCCAACAAAAACCCTTTCTTCAAAGCATCTGATGCTCGGACAAAGATGCAGAACTCGTTGTAGTTGAGAACATCCTCGTAAGGTAACTCAATGTCATCGCTGATGATAACCGGAATACAATGACTAGCTATGGCGTCAAAGAGACGGTTAGAAGACGGAGTATCTCCGGCGATGTTGAGACAGAACTTAGATGATCTCATTCCTACTCCCGCTTTGCTTATGCCGTGGTTTTGTACACTTCCAAAGGAGAAGTGAACGTCTTTTTCTTCTTTCAGAAGGTAATATAACTCTTGTCTCACGAATCCACCCTACAAGATTGTTACTTAGGGTTAGTCTAGGTTTTGAAATAAATATTACTTGTGTGGCAAGCAAGCCACTCACAGGTTTATTGTTACTTAGGGTTAAATAAGTATTACTTGTGTAGCAAGCAAGCACTCACAGCTTTACGGTAGATGGCTCCTTGGAAGTAGAGTAAGACCTTACGTGAAGCAAAGCCTGACGTGTCATTAGCGTACGATGGGACAAGGTGTTTGTATGGAGCTACGATGTCTTTATCAACATTAGCCACACGTGGCGAGTATCTACCGAAGTCAGCGACCACAAACATAGCTGGATATAGCTTATGTCTCGCCGTGGACATGCTATTAGGATGGTGCGCCATTATTACATGATCCTTCCCTCCTGAGATCTTCCACTCCTTTTGTGCCGTCACGAACTTCACCAACTTGTCCTGTCATAGTAAAGATCTAAATAAGAAAAATAAACACAAAGGTTTGGTTCTAGGATTTGGAATCCGAGCTAGCTGAATGCACTGGGGATATGAGTCGAGCGAAACTAGTTAAGAAACTTATAAATAGGGTGATTATGTTCGAGTCGGGTTGTAATCAGCTCTGTATTCCCGGGTTTCGGGTTGAATTAATAAAATTTAATTAATGAAAAAAAGGTTTGGTTGTGAATGTAGTAACCTGTAGTTCTCTGTCTCGGCTCAGCTTCTGCTTTTGGGTAACCTTAGAGAATCTGTTGTAGCTCAATGAGGAGAAGAATGGCACGAAGACTACATCAGCTTCGGTATAGTTCTTTACACGTATCGCAGCACGAGAGGTTCTAGAGTCTTCTGGAAGCTCGGAGAATAGAAGATCTAATGTCAGCCAATACTCAACACTGTGCTGCAAGTTAAGCCCACCAGGATGGTGAGGAACATTGACTCTAACGTCAGGCCAAACGACGCCGTTTCTCTCAGGCTTCCAACCTAATAACCCAAAGTGAAACTCTGGACTCATATCATACATGTAGACTTTCAATGGCCTTGGAGAAGGAGGAGAAACCTTCTGGCTGCATGAGAGGGTTTGTACAACTTCCTCTGTTTTTGCTCCTCTACTGTTTTTAGGATTTGGCAATTCGGCGTCGTTTTGTTGGGGAGACTTCTCTGAGTTCTTGATGATTATGAGAGGGGAATCAGTAGGTCCTGAGACTGAGATGTGATCAAGAACTCGGTTGGGGTTTGTGGAAGAAAGGATCAAGAACCAAGAGAGGACGGAGAGGATCGATATCAACAAGAAGATCATCGATATTCTGGTGACGAACATTCGGTGATACCGTGTGTTTGGTCTCTCAACCATCTCTGGTAATCTAAAACAAGAGACTGGAGACACAGACTTCTTCATAGAAACTATCAAGGAGAAGAATCATATATCAAGAATCTGAAGAAAAAATAATAAGATGGAACAGATTCATAGAAGAAGAATAAAGATTGTGTAAATCCAAAACCCAGGAGAGAAAATCTCTGTTAAGAAGTGAGATTTGTTAGAGTGATGAGAAGTTTTATTTTTTGAGGTAGATGAGAAACGATGAAAACGCCGAAGAGACAGTATACAACACGCTCTTTGTTTCTCTCTCCCTCGCTCGCTCGCTTGTGTAGGAAGGAACTGAGTCGTCGACGTTGATCTTTAGACGCGGGGCAATTAAAACCACACAATTTAATTGCCAACAAAATTATTCTATAGAAAATCATGTAATCTAATCCAATGAAGATATAAACTCCATTAAAATATGACGTTATTCAAAAAGATATATATTACTAGTTTGGGACCAATCATTTTTAAAGAAATAAATTTTCAAAATAGTATAATATTTTTTTTTTCAAATTTGCTTAAATTAGTATCAAATTTGTGGACAGTTAATGGTAGTCGTAATTTTAGTAAATGGTCAAAATGTTATTAGTGGTTTAGTTTGACTGAAGATAAAAACGTAATGATGGAATTTTTTTACCCAGAGTATATACTCACAAATTTCAAACTTTGTTTGGGTAAATTTTATATATGAACTTAAAATAGTATTAAAATATATTATTGCCTCCTCTGATTATCGTAGATAACGTAACGTTAGTGGTGGTTACTAATGAGTAATTAATCGTTAAATTGATATTTGACTCAAAATATATACTTATATAATCTGATGAAGAGTACACATATTAATTATGTAAATTAAATGGGCAAATCACACCGTCGGTTGGTCTGTCAAGGTTTACGTGGGGTGAAACCTGACAGCTCTTTCTGAAATTGATTTTTAACAATGTTGCGTGTGGCCTAATCAAATCGATATTAATTTCAAAACTTTAACTACTGAAAAAACTCTCACAATTAGCACAAAAATTTTGAGATCCGAAGACTTGGGAATCGTGGAAATTCTTCAACAAATACCTAAATATAAATATTAAACCGAACCTTGGATTGACAAAACCTAAACAACGATCTAATTTTGAATCAAACAAAATAGTTCTTTGATTGTATTCTTAAATATTTTGACACAAATAAATGATTAGATGACTTGCCACGTTGATTCTAAATGAAGAACGAGCCAACACATACCGAACCTACAATAATTGGGCTACATTATTCTGGCCTAACATTAAAAGCCCAAATACGATATCTGACACTACAAAATTAACTTGGGTTACGTTACGTCTTGTTGTCATTGGGGTTGATTTAGGTTTCATGTTTGTAAGCTTAGCATGAGTTCGTTTACGCTACTAGTATAACATGTACCTGAGTCGGATGTACCAGACTTTGAAAGAAGCAGAGAAACCTCGTAGACTACACTGGAAAGATGCATACAAAACTTTAGGTTTGTGCAAGATTTATAAGGTGCACCTATTATAAATGGTTTGGGGGAGTTGAGATTCCAGGGAAGTCGAAGAGGTCATGAGGTAGCCATAATGGTCACCGGAGACGGCGATGATAGGCATAGGATATGTGGGAAGCTTCGAATGCAAAAGGTAGAGTCTCCTGAATATAATATAGTAGTAGTAGACAAGAAAAAAGGGTCGGTAAAAGTAAGGTTTATTAATAATCCACATGGTAGCCAATAGGAAACTGTGAGTGAGTGAGTTTGAATGGATCCATATGGTAAGTCCCAGATACATATGCTTTTGAGTTCGGAATTCAAGAATTAACCAAACATGCGTCTTCTACTCAGTGGCTACAGTGGTCGGTCTTGTCGCCTAGTGGCTTTATTTTATTATATTTTTGTATAAGGTTCAAAATCATTTTAAAAATAAAATTTATATTCAGTTTTCTACCCAATATAATAATCCCTATGTTTCAAAATATATGAAATTTTAAGATTGTGCACAACTATTAAGAAATTGTTTTTTATTTTAAAAATATCATTAAAATATAAATTAAAAGTTATTCAACCAATCACAAAACATATTACAAAATATCATTGATTACACAGTTTTTGATAAAGTGAAAAAATGCATTGATATATGAAAACATCATCTATTTTGAAACATCAAAAACTTACTAAAACATCATCTATTTTGAAACGGAGTTTTTTTTATAACCGAGTGTCCTGACTCAACTGTGGTGGTTCGGCTAAAAACCGAAGCGAGCAAGAATACTGTCAAAGCGTCACCATGTGGCTCACCGTTAACGGTCTTCGGTCTCGGACGTTGAAAAATCTGCATGTAAATTTTCCAGTGGCCGGATTTCGAACCCAGATGGCAAAACTCACAACCGTGAGTCTTTTACCACCAGAACTAGAAGTCCCGGTTTCTACCCAATATATAATATTTTGTTAGTTTATAAAATTTTTCAGTTTGTCTATGTAGAGTTTTGATTCTCGAATATGTATAGGTTTTGTCCTTAGAATTATTGAGTGAATATTCAATACTTGTAAACTTTCACTTGATGTTTACAAGGTCAGATCTAATGGGCAGAATTTGGATTTACCAAAAAAATATTTGTCTTCGCTATTGGTTATTAATATCTTGCTTCGAGTTGTTAATTAAGGTTTGTGTTCCAGAGAGCAGGAATCGACAAGAATAGATTTTCTGACGAACCCCAGCTGTGTTATGCTCTTCCATTTTTTTCTTTATATCTATTCAATCAAAACAAAAGTATACCAAATTATAATGTATGGACAGTGCAATTTCTGAATTCCATTTAAAATTAAATCACCAAGCGTTGTATTAATTCCTTTATGACCAAAGCTAATTTTATACCCATTTTGCATAGCCAATGTTCATTAGATATATGTGAGCCATCTTGTTTGTAAAATTTTCGATTTGTATCTTTTTATTTTATATGGTTATGTAGGTTGATATATATATGCATTTTGAGCTAATTAATTACTTGTTTTGTAGACAATTTGTTATTATAGTTTTAACGTGTGGCTTACAGTATTATAGTTTCATAATAGAAACGAGACTTAGGACATATATAAGCAGAGCCGTCTAATAGTATGTGCAAGTGAAGCGGTCGAACATGGTCCAGGTTTAAAAATAAAAAAAATATTAAAAAATTTCAAAATAAATATGTAAATTTGGTTTAAAATTTAAAATTTTAATGTATTCTTAAATTTTAGTTTATAATTAGAAGAGAATCCTCAAATATATATGGATAAATATATTAAATTCTAAAATAAGTTCATTACATTGTTAAATATATAATTACTATTTTTTAAAAATATCCTTAATATAATATAATTTGAGACGGCACTAATATAAGATATAAGAATCAATAATTTTATACGAGACTGTATTATAGCTTAGAATTTGTATTATCAGCTTTTTGAGAAATTGTAATCCGTATTACTAGTTTCTATTTGTATTTGTTAAAGTATGGCGTATGATTTGATGTAAAATGTATCGTTTAGAGAGGTGCTTGATATATCAATAATGGGTATCGTTCACTGTAGAGATGCTTGAATCAGTTTTGAAATAAGGTGAACTATAAAATAAGGTGAACTAGCTGCGATGGACTAATCAAGACATCATTGATGACATAGCTCGACTTGTTGATAAACACACACAAAGGGTATAAATATCGACAACAAGTACACCGTACTTAACAAATGGTACTCAAGCTAAAGATCTACTTAATAGATGCAATCTTGTAGAACATTAATTTAATGTATTAACTGGAAAGTGTTCAACGCAACTAATAGACTTCGAATTTTTTTCTAGTTCCAATAAAATTAATTACTCTCTGCACACGAACTAGCTTGATGATCCCTAGACACAAAATTTATTGTAAAAGAATTACTTATTTTACATCTAAATCACTAAACTGATACAAAAACTAAATCTCTTCGTTTTAGAAGAGCTTTTGACTTTGTTTATTTATTTAATTAGATTGCAAAACTAAGAGACAACAGAAGAAACTTTTATTACACGATAGATTCATAAAAAAAGGGAAAAAAAATGGATGGACCGCAGCCATATAGACTAAGGTAGAATAACAAGGCATCTGTTGAATCACCACATAACACAAGAGTAAAGCCAGTTCATGTCGGTCTTGGAACCTGTCGATAACAAATCGAAACAACAAATAACAAAAAAGAAGACGATCATTTAAAAAGGAAAATATAAAAGCAGATTAATTGATGTAAGATCTCTTTAGAATTCCAAGAAATTCGAATTAGTTCAAGAGAAGAAAGAGAGAGATGAACCCTAATGCCGAATGGCTTTTCACACTTAGATTTCTAAGAGGACCATGAGAAGATAGAGAGTGTGTGTGTGTGAGAGAGAGAATAGATTTCCCAGTGTCTCGTTTGCCAATGAACTCAATAAAATAATTAAAATCTATGCTGTTAACTAAAATGTACCCCAAGACAAGTAATTGTACTTTTAGAAAAAACAACAACAAATTAATACTCTTTTCGTTTCATTTTATATATTAATTTAAAATTTTCACTTAAATTAAAAAATCACTATTGCCCCTTATTAATATATTAGGTTATTTGATTATCTTAATTAATGTACTAAGACAACACAAATAATATTGAAAAAATTATCAAATAAAAACATTGAAAACATAAAATACACTTAAATAAAATAAATTTAAACTCTAAACGATAATTAATATGAAATGGAAAAATAATAAAATTTGGATTTAGAAAAAGACTTAAAACAACAATATTTATTAGATATATGTTACTCAACTCACTACCAATCCATTTCAAGTGACAAATACATGAAAATTAACAATATATAGGATATTTAATTTCACAAACAGTTGTACACATAATTAAATATTAACTGTAGGCTTTCAATTCCTTTTTATTTACTAAAATTAGTGAACATAACATTTGACATTATAACTGCTGAAACAAAAATAATAATAAAATTACTTGTTCAAACTAGTAATTACTGAAACCACAGTTTATAAAAGTACTAACTAATTCTTATACATGGTATGCAAATATATCATCTCATGCTTTTCACTCAAATGTGAACAAAAGATTCATTAATAAAAACTCGTAGATTTTTTTATTCAAATGTGAAAAACCTCGTCAAATCACAAATCTTCGGTTACATAAAAAACATATAATTTACTGTACAAACCGACACTCATCAAATAGCATTACATTTGTTTCTCTTACGAAAGAATCTATATTATTTTATTATGATGATTAAAATATATTGTAGCAGACAATTTAAGACTTTACCCCAATTGGGTTCCATCTCATTTCCTATTTTCAACATCAAAGTTTCAATCATCAGAAGATGAGAGAGAGAGAGAGAGAGAGAGAGAGGAGAGAGAGAATGAGAGGAGAGAGAGAGAGAGAGAGAGAGAGAGAGAGAGAGAGAGAGAGAGAGAGAGAGAGAGAGAGAAGAGAGAGAGAGGAGAGACGAGAGGAGAGAGAGAGAAGAGAGAGAGAGAGAGAGAGAATTATTACCAGGAAATAGAGCTAGAAGAGAGAGAGAGAGAGAGAGAGAGAGAGAGAGAGAGAGAGAGAGAGAGAGAGAGAGAGAGAGAGAGAGAGAGAGAGAGAGAGAGAGAGAGAGAGAGAGAATTATTACCAGGAAATAAGCTTCACCATGTTGTAAGCTATGCATCAAAAACCCAAACTGATCAGTAGGAAGAGGAACACCTGAGGAATTCACCAAAACCAAATCTTCTCCAAACGTTGCTTTCATATCAATACCTCCGCTCGTCACTTCTGTTGGAACTCCGTTTATAAACACCATTATAGACCCTGAATTTCAAAATATATCTAATAATATGTAAACATCAGCTTATTACCTTTCAAGCTCTAGATTAGGCAATATTGGACGAACAATTAACCTAATAGTCCAAGAAGTCAAGTTCTTTAGGTGAAACTCATCTGAAATTTGATCCACCCTCCCTTAAAAATTGCTTTTATAGTAAAATTTATGAGATCTAGAGAGTTTTTTTTCTCTCTAGAAGGATAGAAAATAACTTCAGGTATATAAGAAAAAACAGACTATAGAACTTGCTCTCAGGTACAAAATGTTAGGTAGTATCGGAAATATAATTAACAAAGGCTACTTATCAATTAAATTACCACATAAAAAATCGGTTATTTGGTTGAAACCCACCAAGAATTGTTTTTTTCCTACGTTTAAAACACCTTTTACCATTTTAAAATGTTACTTTAAGAGACTTTCTGGGGAAAGAAAGAGGGTTTAGAGGACAAAGCACTTCAGTTTACAAAGCAAAAAAAAAAAGAGGCATGCAAATTATTTATTTTTGTTTACCTTGTTGGTAGTGATAATTGGAGCTTTGTTCAGATGGGCACAAAATTGATTCGACATTTGAGCTATGATAGTTATAATGATGTTGATTAGCTTCATGGTAACCCATTTCACCAGACATTGTTAAGAGATTCTCCATGCCATTATTGCTATGATTATCACATCCAGCGCCATAAGAAGAAGAGCTAGCTGAAGAAGAAAAAGAAAAAGTGGAAGAGGAGCTTTAACAGGAAGGAGGAGAAGAAAGAAATACAAAGAAAGAAGGAAGGAACTTGAAATGACCCACCAAATAAGTAATTAGAAGTGCTACAACCTCCAAACCCCAAATCACTTCCACTATGTTGTGGCAAGTTGTTGCTCACCATCATGGTCTGGTCACAAGTATTAGTGGTTGTGGTCGCTGCTGCAGCTGCAGCCTGGAGTTGCCGCTGCCTTCGGCGAGATCTTGACCGCCGGTTTTGAAACCAGTAGAAGACATTTGCATCTCCCACCTTGCCGAATTTCTCCAGCATCTTTCGTATCCTTACCGTCTCTTCTTTTGGAGGGTTAACCATACCACTGTTAAAGATCGACTCAAGTATGAGTATTTGTTCTGGTTTAGGTGACCATCGTGACCGAACTGGTTCGGTTGAGGTGGAACCGGAAGCGGAGGAAGAAGGTGAGTGGCTTTGGCCGGTTGTGCTATGTGGTGTTTGTCCTTGGTCCATTGCTTTCAAAAAATTTGAAATTGTTTAGTTGGTTCTTTTTTTTTTCTGTTGCTTTTGGGTAATAAAAGAGAAGAAATGTTTTTGTATGTTTATGACTTTGTGAGGTGTTGACTAGAGTGTACGCCCATGAATTTATAGGAGGAGGATTTCTTAAATAATATATTGTTTCCTTGTTTATTAAGTTACATGTGGTTTATCATCTTTTTTAGAGGCTTTGTTAGAATATAATTTTTTTTTTGATAAGTAAAGATATAATTATTTTAACATATACTATGTTTTGTTATAACGTATAGGTGAAATACTATTAGACTATAAATGTCACGCGTACCTGGAGTGGAGATACACAAACTATGGAATTTGCTTTACAATGGAAGATATAGCAAATCATATTTGAGCATTGCCCAGTAGGGACAGTCATAGAATGTGTACAAAAGTTTACAGTACTCCTTATCCGTTTTGATTTGCCATTCATTAATTATATGCATGTTATTTTTGAGACAAAAAAATAATCATTCTGTTTATAATACATATTTTAAAATTTTCATACATATTAAATTTTAGTTATAAGTGCATATTCTGTGATTTTCTATTTCCCATAATTTTAAACCATAAAAATTTAACAAAATTAATTATTCTTTTTAAAGTTTACAATTAATTATTATTATTTAATAAGATATATATTGAAAATACAAATATGTATATTTTCAAATAATTTTTTTTCTAAAACATGTATTTTTGTGAAACAGAAAAAGTAATAAATTTACGGTAATGATACCATTAAAAAGTTATCTATGGGTTATCCATATTAATCTGGTCTATCTATCTTATTAATCTAATCTCATTTTCAATATATTAAAATGTCCAATTTGCTCAAAATCTTATATAACAAACAAAAACAAAATTGCACTTGCAAACAATACGTTCAATCTAGTTATTTGAATGCAGTTGTGTCAGACGGGCTAGGCCGGTTCTGCTCAATCGGAATCCAGTTCCATGTGAAATTTAATAGTCGGTTGATGCAAGTCTTTAGTGATTTTATACTTTAATGTCGGCTAAGTCTGTCCCAAAATCAAAGGTTTCTTAACATAAATATGGCTTAACTACCACAAATATAATTGATTAAGTTTTCCCCTATCAGTGATAATTAAGGTGGTGACACATTAAAATGAATACCACGCTACATGATAAGTTTAAACTCTAAAGGGGGTGCAATAGTATTGAACTAATGGATTTCCAACACATCTCTCATCAATTATTATTTTGAAGTAGGAGAAAAATTAAATAAGAAGTTATGAAATGTATGGATTGTTGATTGCATAGAAGAGAGATATAAGCTCAAGATTGAAGGAGGAAATGCATAGAAAAGTGTTTAAAAAAAGTTATGAAATGTTTGTGAGAAATATGGAGACACAAATTAATTGTACCGTCCACCCGAAAATAATTAATCGAGGATGCCCTCGGTTATGATTATCCCTCTTTCGGCTGTATAAAATCATCAAAGAATAAATGTTAAACTAATATTCTTTGTTTTTGAAAAGCAATAATTAGGATAGCTTAGTGATCGGGTTCTATGAAAAATTATCCCGACATGTGTTCGTACAATGGTTTCTAGTCTAGTAAAAATACCATTCAGTTCTTAATAACGTCTCCTAAGAATCTACGTCGCAAAATTGAAATCTTCTGCTTCATTAGTAAAAATTGTTTGCATCCTGATAAAAGTATTGGAGTTTTAAATTTTTCTTAAATAAATTTGTAGATATAAATAACTTTGTAGATTTTTTTTTACCAAAAAAAAAACTTTGTAGATTTTTTCTCAGCACCAATCACTTCCATATCGTTTACCTAGTTCACTAGTTTGTATTTCCTTCGTGAAGCAGGCTATTTTGGCGTCATGCAACAGAAACGTCTAAAAAGATTTTTTTTGTCACTTTCGCTAAAGAAATCAATATGTTTTTCTTTGGCACTAAGATTTCAAAACTTCTTGGTTTTGAAGATGACTAAAATCTCTGTAGAGATAGTTTCCTAAAAAGGTTTAAAATGAATTTAAGTTTCCTAAAATGAATTTAAGTTTTTTTTTTAAAATAAATTTAAGTTACATTATAAGTAAGTCATAATACTGATTTTTTTCAAAAAAAAAAGTCATAAATATGATATTTTTGTCAACTTGATAAAATTAAATATTGATAAATCAGTTGACATCATAGTCCTGATAATATTACTAAGAAAAAAAATGAAACTTTTATGATGATGGTATAATATTCTCTTACATTCATATAGCCTATAGCTTACGACATCTAAATTTATCTACATAAATATAGTGTTATATATTAACTGAACTTAAAAAAATAATTTAGTACTATATCAGAAACTAAAATATTCAATTTAGTACTATATCAGAAGATAGATGTCCTGCGTAAAAACTTTATAGCATCTTTATCAAAAGTATATCTATTGTATATAACCATTAAAATAAAAATAAAACAGAGAAAATATAACCTTTGAGAAAATCATGAGATATTTGTATCTTTTATAAAAAATTTTTTTGTGTAACTTAAAACTTGATTATATCTTTTACATCAGAATATATTGATCACAACTTATGGAAATGATTTGATTATGATTTTTTCTTTCAACTGATGTTTATAAATTGAATAATAAATCATTTTAAAACTGATCAATAAATTCAATAATACAAATTAACTATCGCTGAAAACAATGTTATAGCTTATATTTAATTTAAAAATACAATATATTTGGTAAATTTATCAATCATTTTTAGTTAGATTTTCGATATGGTACATATATCAGTGAATAATATATTTTTAATAAGCATAAAGATCCAACGCGAAAAAAAAAAGAAAAAATGTACTAATTAAGAACAGTGCCGATTCTAGGACGTAGTAAACATGTCATATATCATGGATCCATATTAAAATTAACTAAATTTAATGATAAAAGGTCTATATTTATGTTTATTTTTTACAACAAGGGTCTATAACTTAACTAATTATAATACATAAAAAAGTTTGTCCAAGGGTCCAATATAGTTTTAAGCCGGGACTGATTAAGAAGAACGATCCAAACCGAAGGTGGAGAAGAAACAGTGCAAAAAAATTCAAGAAGAAAAAAGAAACCGTGCGATATTTATTACGTTAGAGAAACATGGCTTACAATGGATAAGCCACTCGATTTTATTTTTTACGCGCAACTCTCCTATAATTTTTACTGGACACTCTATGCTTTTAATTAGATTTGACAGTTAACATGAAACTGTGCTCTTCCTGTATTTATATTTTATTAGGGATATCCTGACATCCACCGAAGTGGATCGTCACGTCAGTCTACGTTATTCATCTATGTGTCAGTATCATATTTCTGGTGATACTAAAATTTTAATTCTTTAGCCGGGATTCGAACCCGTATGATTTTACCATATTGGACTTCGCCCTCAAATTAATCACCAATGAACCATAAACTCCGATACATATTATAAAATATATGTTTGATCACGGTTGATTGAAGGTATTGTAAACTGATAATAATTTGATGAGAAATAGATATTTACTCTCATATTTTTATTTTTTTTTGGAACATCATGGTTGAATGGTAAAGGTGGACTCCTTCTTTCAGGTTGTAAGTTCGAATCCTGCTAGCCGGAGGAAACTACTTCCAATTGTCGTTGTGTCCTTTGCTTTCGTCTCTTTTGTAAATTTGGTACGCGAGCCTACCTGTGGGTTACGCACCGTTTGGACCTATTTACTCGTGAGTTAAGATTACTTATTTATTTAGTAAAAAAAAAATAGATATTTAGTTTCTTAAGGGCACCTTGGTATCGAGTCCACATTTCTGCTCAAGCCTCTCTAAATATTAAAAGGATGGTTTAATAATTTCATTTCCTTCTTCACACTCTAGCCACTAAGAGTCTTCGAATGTAACTAAATTAGTTCAGTTATAAATGGAACCAAAACATCTCAGTGTGCCACGAAGCCACGAAACCACTCAAGTGAGTGTGTTATAAAATCCATTGCTCATAAATACGTACGTTGACCTTCCTGACTAGTAACTATGTCACTCCGTAACGATTTATGAGAGTAGACTAACACATATATATATGCTTGCATGTTATTAAATATACATGAAAAATATAGATATGCTAAAGAGTATCTTGTTCAGTGTACAAATGATCCGTTGGAATGGGCTGTATATTCAGTGTACAATGATGTCATGAATCAAAATAGTATTCTCTTTCTTTTAGGGAGAACGTATATGTAACTTATAACGGCAATAAAATAGCCCGTACATAGGTGAGTGTGAGAATACGTATGCAAAAGACAAGAGTGTGGAAAGACACAGTAGGAGACAACTTGCTTCTTTCAGATGCCCTCTGTTTTTGCCTGTATTTGTAGAGCTGTTTTGTTTTTTATACAGCATAGATAATTACGTTTTCTCAAAAAAAAAAACATAGATAATTACATTAAAAAAAGTCGGCTTTTTTTTAAGGGATAGGCATATCAGCTTGACCCATTACTTGTTTGATGCAATCCCAATTTTCATATCCCCGACCCGAGGTTTGGCTACATGTTTAATTAGCTACATGCAAATATAGATACGAGTTCAAAAAAAAAAAACATAGATACGATACGAGTACGGGTTTTGGGCCTTTTGGCTACCCGTACCAGAGCAAGCCGATATGTGTATATATATATACCTTTTACTTTTAATTAGTTACGTTATATTTTTATATTTATCTTAATTAACAAAATTAATATTAGTTCTACGAATTAAATTAATTATGAGAAGAATAAGGAATTATATTAAAATGAAAGCATGTGTGGCCGTATTTAGGAATGTGTATACAATAGCTCTGAATGCATAAAAGCTTGTCAGGAACATAGAAAAAGGCATAAAAGTGTTTTTCGGAAAAAAAGGGCAGAGAACTGGGGAGCTTATTGAAGACATGCAATGCAATGCCCAGTTGAATCAAATCAATCTGATCAGTCAGATAAAAACTTTCAGATGCAGAATCCCCATCCCTTGAATTAATACAAAAATAAAGAAAAACGTTGTATATTTTTTTATTGAAAGGGAAATGTATAACTTTTTAGGAAAATAACCTGTATAATATGAGCAGCTCTAAGAAATTAAGGAAAATATTTTTTTTCGACGGCATTAAAATTAAATTAATTAAGAAAAACTTTTGACAAAAAATGATAAAGAGTTTCCGATGGGATACGTGGCTAAAGTAGAATAAAAAAGGTTGAAGTAATGTGATATTATGAGTTTCGAATATGTATACTGTATACGTAGATCTTTTATATGCATAATTCTTCACCTATAAAATTGCAGGTCATCTATCTATTTTCAGTTGAATTGCTTTTATAAAAGAGTCTTTTTTCTCAATGTAAAACTAATGGTTTTAGAGACTGCAACTTCTGGAAGGTTTTTAAAAACGTCAGTATAGCCCAAAACTCAACTAGTGTTAATATATTTTGTGTGTTCATATTTCTCAATAGATCACCGCACAAATTCTTCTCTCCTATCCGTCTGATGAGGATATTTCTATATTCACCTGCAACCATACTTGCGTTCACCAAAAAAAAAACATAACGATACTATCTAAATCATATCAAGCGACCATAGTCCATAGAGGACATGAAATCATATATGCCCACAGTAAAAGATCCATAAAATTATAGGTTTCTGTTTGTTATATAAATGCTATTTGGCATTTTCTATCAAGTTGATACTGAAAACATATCTATTTTAGTTTTTGTCTTATGAAGAAGTTTTCTATAAACTTATTATATGAATATATTTCGGATACAGGGGGACACCGACCAACATGTGGTTATGCTTTTAGGGCACAAGTGTGAGTCTCTTTTGTTTGCTTATCAACGTGTGAATACTAATAATTTGTGTTTCACCCGCCCACATAAATTTTACTTTTCTGGTTAATGTCCACGCACAGAAAAACCTCTGTTTCTAAAGGAAAAAAATGTTTATAGATGCTTAATCTTTTGGAAACATGAAATTATTACTACTGGACATTTAATATTATAATTTAATAGGTCTAATTACCAGAATATTTTTGACCTGCTTATATGTTTTGTCGTTTCGGTATTGTTCCAATTTTATTGGGTATCTCTAGAGAGACTGTTGTTCATCTACCAATATTATTGTTTCTATTTTTTTTTTACCCTCTACCAAATTTTGGACATTGCGATGTACTACGTACGTTAAACATGCAATCAAGACTACAAATTCAAGTTATATTTTTTGGATGCTATATAAGATAGTCATGTCCTGGCCGCAACTGTATATGTAGGACGCACATCCACTCTCCTCAATCTGTGAATCTTCTCATATGAAAATATGTTCGCGACTCAGTAAATTTCGTAATATATGTCAATTGGCCTAACACATCACCATAATCTATATTTGTATGTCTTCAGTAGCTAGTATGTTATTAATTAAAAATCAACTATGCAATGTATCAACTAACACATTGCTTGACGCCAAACACATTTAATTGGGTTATTCAGGATACGTATCCATAAATATAGCGTACACATTTCTTTTAAGATTACCAACATGTATCTCTATTATTTTATATTTTTGAAGAAAACGGGAAACTGATGAACACCTGAGGAATAGATAATTTTTGGGCCTTTTAGTAACCTTTAGCTCCGCCGAGCAGTTGTATTGAAACTTTTCCGGTCTTTGGTAATTAAAATTCACATTTTATCAAAAAAAAAAGAAATAGATAAACTGATTACGCATATGGTGCTATTAATTAGATATACCATATAACACTACATAATGTGCACTGAAAATTTGGAAAATTAAACAATAGAAGCTATATATATATTGGTTTGATAATGGTTAGAAGAAGGTACCTTAGGTCATATGTAATCTGATCGTTAAAGTAACTTTATATATAATAAACTATATATATTAAAGCACTAATTAGTTCAGAATATAAATATAGCCCAAAATTTAGAGTAAAGAAATGGACGAGGCCTCACAAAAAAAAGAACTTGGATCTGCACTTCTTTTTTTAAAAGAGCCCTAATTCATTAAAAAAATTGTTTGTTGAAAAACCTAGTTTAGCATATAGTTCTATGTGGTCCTGAAATTCTCAAATTTGTATGGCTTTATTTTTTTTTTTTTTTTTTTATGAAACGTGGCTTCTAAAATTTGCATGCATATTGTACAGGTTCTAAAATTTGTTCTTCCATAAACCATAGATATGTGGTCCTGCTCTGTGAGTCATGTACGGACTATATACTTACAAGTTACAAGATATATATAATGTTTTTCTTCAGTAGTGTAAGAGATGATAGATTCAGATGAAGACGTAATTAATAATATCATACGACACTATCTATATACCTTTTTTTTGGTTATAGCCTGCTCAGACTTATGTATTCTGACCGTTCAAGCAACTTTGTAATAGTAAGGATGTAGTCACATTTTTGGTCTTCTATAATATGTAGTTTAACAAGAAATTTCCTTCGCATGGCCTAATCCAGCAATAAGATAAAATTGATATACAATTAACATAGGGGTCTCTTGGAGTTGAGACAACGTCGACTTAACTTTCCCATTCCATTAACAAGAACGGCATATGGGTTTGGTGCTGACACTTTAAAAAACATACCAAAGATACGGCGCAAGTGATTTTAAAATCAAATTTCAGTAGATTTTTAAAAAATTATTCCTTCAGCTGTTCAAGTGACTCTGATGTGTCCCGCACATGAACGCTTCACCATCACAAAAGAGCCAAAAGACTAAAGCTCTGAACTTTTAATTTCATTTATCTAAACTAATAAAAATATGTAATGATCAGTTAATAGCTAGGCAGATTCATGCATATATGTTAAGTTAATTCTAAATTTAAATTACGTACTAAAGTTAAATTAATCATCATTCGCCGGCACTATGTTTGGCCTTTGTTAAGGCAAATGGCAATGTTGTTGTGAAAAGGACATGTGAACTAAACAAAGACAACATCTTTCCTAATGTCACACACGAGCACAAAACATCATAATCCAATTTTTCAATTATTACTATCATTGTGAGAAGATTATAAATAAAATCAAGTTAGTTATGCCAATTTTTTCTACTTATGTACGCGTGTAAGTGTCTATTAAAGGGAATGTTAGAGATACTTTACAGCGATTTATCTGTCCCTAATTATGCACTGAGCCCGTAAAAGGGGAGTGTCGAATTTGAAGTCCTATTTATCTTAATAAATAAACCTTTTTGTATTATAGCCTTGGGCCCTTGGCAAGACTTTTTTTTGGTTTTGTTTCTGGCAGCAGTGAAACTTAACTTATTATGTTTTTTAATCAAGGATTTAGAACCTCTCTCCAACAATGAATCTCATTTTGAGGGTGAGTGATCCTCAAAATAAGGTATGAATGTGAGTTGCTCCAAAAAAGAACTTTAAATATGTCTTTAATTTTTTTTGTATATTACATTTTAAACTTCAACTTTCATAATAATTTGTTATAAGCACTAACTTTTTTTATAAATATATAATTAAATACATATTAAAATATAGAGCATAATATTTATAACTTATATATACATATTTTGATTTCATCTAATAAGAAAAATTTCTTAAAATAATGTGCATCAGTTAGAGAAAAGAGTTACAACAAGGTTAATTTACGTATACATAATATTTCTATTTTACATAATCTTATTTTATATTTAAATTTTTATTTAAATTTTGATATATTTGTGTACTTTATGCATCAAAGAGAACATATACGTAAAGATATATTTGAATATTTAATCAAATAAAATTATTAAGAGTAAAATGGTATAAAAATTAATATTACTAGAATTATATGTAAGCTACATAATTATAAGGACCAAGAAGAAAAGTATATATAATGTTGAAGTTTTGAACAATAAAACTTTAAAAATTTGAGGTTTTATTAGTCAGATTTTCAAAATTTGAGGATTTGAAAATCGGTAAGAGGATCAAAAACTTCAAAAATTGATAATATGAAAAGCTGTTGGAAATTTTCTTAATTGTTTATATACTCGTATTGAACCTGTAGTTTGTGTTTAATTAGGGGATATATGTTTAATTGTGATTGTTAGCTCATGCAACAAAACAAATTGCCAATCGCGTAAGAAAGTCTACGGAAGTATGATCCATTTCAACAAAATAAATCCAAAATTTTAGAAATTTCTTTCTCCATTGGAAAAAGTAGAAAAACTCAAAAAAAAAAGTAATTAAAATGTTCAAAACAAACAAGAAAAGGTAGAAAAATGCGATTCAACCTTCACCGGACCAATTAAATACGCAGTAGTAACAGTATAGTGATACTCACATTGCTGATTTGAAGCCTCAAAAGCCTGCTCGTTTAAAATAATGGGCTTGGCCTAGATGAAATATTTCAGCGGACCGATCCATCCCAATTAAGTCAGACCTGAGTGACATGAAAAAACTAACAAATTGTATTAACACTTCTTTCGATGAAAGCCCATAAGAAAACAAAACAATTTTATACAAAACTAATACTGACTATCAATTTCTTTAACACTGATATCTATAACTCATTTTCAAATTTGAAAGTGATTTAAAACACGTATATTTACAATATGACAACCATCACAAGACCATTCACACATTGAAAGTAGTTATATCAAATTAACAGTAAACCAGTTGTATGTTTTTGGTGTAAAAAATCAATAATACTATATCATCTAGGCACTATATATAAGGTAAATGTGTTAAAAATATATATATAAAAGGTAAATAAAAATCCACCCGTAATTGTTCTTAAGTGAGGGATGTTTGAGTTGGTAATTATAACGAATTCCACTTTACCTAATTTGTCTTTTTGGTTTAGGTATTGAATTGTATGTTTTCTAGTATAGTAAGCAATCCATCTGGACCAACCTCACCATCAACAGTGATATATATCTTCTCTAATAATTAATCTCGTCTTGTCATTTCATAAAAAGCATAGTAAACAAAAGGCATAAAGGAAAAAAACATAAAGTAGGTAGAAGTTGAACTGAACAAACGTATTTCTTTTGTCTAGTCGTTTTCTTACGTGAAACCACGAAAATTCCAACTATTGCTACACATTACGTAAAAACTCTTCCCATTATATTCATGATTTCATACGTATAATCAGCTAAAACAGGGATAATCAAGAAAGTCGAGAGTTGACAGAGACAAAACTGTAGACAGGAATTAATTTTAGAAAGTATATTATAGTACTACTATCTATCTATACTTAAAGTATATATTAACTTTAGAATACCTAGCTTTGTTACAATAATGAGTAGGTAGCCAAGATGAACCTACATGTATCAGTTCTACCAAGATATAAACCTAACAAAATGAAGTTTCTATAACGTATTGCCATAATTTGTGGAGTATGAAGACCAGATGAAAGATTTATTTCATTGTTTATAATGATAAAATCAGGATTTGAGGACACTTCAAAAGTTTTAAAGTAAAACGTCAAAACAACAATAAGTGTAGATTACTTTAAAGGTGGAGTAAGTCAATGTAATGAGATAAAGTATGTGTATTAAGTATTCTAAATCAATTTGATAAAATATCAATAAAGTGTTGACTAAGATGTATGTATATGCATAAAACATATATTTATACACAGAGAATGATGATTGATGAAGATGGTTAAGTGTAACTTATCTCCCAAGGAACTCTTCTGGCAAATACAGCGCAGCTATGGCAACGCCAGCAAGGAACAACCATGCCTCTAGCGTGCAGATTCAAGAACCAAGAACAAGATCTCCTCCTCCTCCTTCTCCAATCGCCTTCAAGGTCTCTCTCTACCTTCTCTCTCTTGAATCAAGAACCAGTAAACTCTTTTCTTGATATTTTTGTCTTCTCTCTTAACCTAACTTCATCTTTTCTGTCTCTCTCTGGCCTCTGCGGCTTCTATTCTTGCTCTCTGTTCTATCCTTTCTCGTTGACTTGACTACTATTTCGTTGACTCAACTGCTGTTTTCTCTCTTCTTGTTTCTCTATGGTGATTTTTTTTGAATCAAGTTCACATTTATCACCTTCAAATACACATCTTCAAATACACATTAATAACATACCAAACTGTTTTTTTTTCTTTGGCAGGAACAACAAGGTAGACCACCTCCCACCACACAACAAACAATAACCGGAAAACTCTTCAGAAACCTCTTCAAGGGTCTTCTCTTCTCACAACTAACCTTAACCTCACTCTTAGTAATTGTCCTCACCATTCGCGGTCTCATCTTAGCAAGTTCACACCATTTCCACCCCAAGAAATGGTATCCTCCTTTGCTAGCGTCCGTAGCCGTCTCTGGAGTTGCATCTTTAACCTGGCAATGCATCTTTATCTACAACCCATCAAGAGCACTCAGAGCAACGTTCTGGCTTAGCCCTATACTCACTTGCTCGGTTGGCATCTTGCTTGTTCTCATTGGCTCAGCTGTAGATGCTGGGGTCGGTGCTGTCTTTGTGCTTTTCGCCATCACTCAGTCTTTATACGGTTGCTGGATCACTCCGAGGCTTGAGTACACGGACAAGATACTATCACTCTCCACAGCTTTTCCACCTCCAAGAACCAGAGAAGTAGTCACTTTATCAATAGTCATTAGCGTGGTTTACTCTGGCTTCTTGGTGACTGGCATAGGAGGTGCAACTTCCACTAGAACAAATCTAGACCTCTTGTTCATATCCGTAATCTTGATAGGGTTAGCATGGACCATGCAAGTTCTCAAGAACGCACAACAAGTTGCTATTTCGCGTGCGAGATACGTTAACTTTGCGCACGGAGAAGATATGGATGCATGGAGTGCGTTACATGTCACTGTGAAGCACTTGATAGGGAGTATATGCATTGGCTCCACGCTTGTTCCAGTCATTGTACTCATCAGAGGATCGATCAGAAGCGTTAATCTGATGTCAGGGAGCAGCGATGAGGTCATGTATTCAGGTGCTGACTGCTTCTCCAGCCTCGCCAACAAGGTGGTTACGTGTGGAAACAGATGGGGCTTTGTGCATGTGGGAACGTATGACAAAGGGTTCGTGGAGGCTTCGAGTGATACGTGGTTGAAGTTCAGAAGTGTAAACGGGTTAGAGAAAGTGATTGATTCGGATCTCAGTAGCTCCTTGTGCTTCCTCAGTGCGGTTTCTGTTGGATCAGTGTCTTCGTTGACTGCAGGAATATGGATGTTGTTAATCCACAAGGACTATGCTCTTGAAGTGACACTCTATGCTTTCATAATTGGATATTTTACGGTAAGATGAATAGAAAGAATTAAAAATGACTTATTAGACAAAGTAGCTTTATGTTGTGTGTTTTTATTTCAGGGCATGGTAGCTTTGGCGTGGCTACAAGCGTGTGTCTCGGCTTACTATGTAGCTTACTCTGAAGATCCTCATAGCATGCGGTTTGATGGTACGATTCCACAGTGTATTCATCGTCTTCAGATGTTAAGGGCTCACCGAGATAACAGGGAGAGGGAGAGACAAGAGATTGATGAGTCTCCATGAGATTCGTTACAAACATGTAAAAAAAACAAGGATTAGTACTTTTATTTGTTTTTTTTTCAAGACCGTAGATTCTATTGATAGTAAAGTTAGATTCAACATGTTCATATGCCAAAGGACTCCAGTTAAAGATTGAAGGTGGATAATTGTTTCTCCTTACCTCGCAAAAAGTTACATTTTATAAGTAGTGATCCGTTTTCAGCTAAGAGATTGCACAATATGTGATGGCGTTATTAGTGTGTTAAGTGACCACACCTAGTCCTGAGCCTCAAGTCGAAGTGCCTACCTAAACTTAGAACGGAAAAAGCCAACGATCCAAACCGTTATACAAAATACCCGAACGAGACTTATGAATTTGGATACAATCCATCGAACCAAAATCCGAATTAGGATCCGAAAATATCTAAAATTAGCTAAAAATAATAAGGTTTTTTAAATATTTAAGGTAATTTAAATGTTTTATAGTATTCTATTTTTTTTTTTGTTATTTTGAATGCTTTTTAGTTACTTTAGGCAATTAACTAATTTTAATTAGATTTGTGAATAATTTTTATTTTTGAGTTTTTTTGTCAAAATTTTAAGTTTAAAAAATATGTTTGGACGATTTTAAATATTGGTTACAATTCTATCTGAACCATTCGAAAGAAACCAAATTTAACTTAGCATGATAACTAATAAAATCGAAATGAAACTTATGAGCACAATACCAAAAATTCAAAAATCCGAATCAAACTCAACCGAATCTGCCGGGCACCCGAACGGCCCAGCCCACGCCTGCAACAATATGTGACCATCTAGTAAGGCATTTAGACCGGACCGGTATAAACCCGGTCAACATTAATGTTAAAATCAATTTGGTACAGTAACCGGTTTGGTTTAAAATCGCGACACAAGACTCGCTAGTCGCCACGACTGAAAACAACAGTCACAGAGACAGACAGCTCCCGCGTCTGGCAAAGAACGGATAAAGTCTCTCTCTCTCTCTCTCTCTCTCTCTCTCTCTCTCTCTATCGTTCCGTGTGAAGAAGAAGAAGAAGATGCTGACGAGTCCAAGCAACGCGCTTCACAGTACACCACACTTCTTCCCTATTCGCCGGAGCAAGCTCTGCCGTTCCCGGAATTTCCACTCCGGCGGAGGAAAACTCTGCTCGCTCTCTCTCCTCCCCGCGAGTAGATTCAGCGTGAGAGCTCTAGTTAGACCAGATGTTGTCTCCGAGGACGGTGGTGGTGACTCTGGAGCTCTGTCTTTTCCTAACCACATTTCTGTCAAAATCCCTTTCGGAAACAGAGAGGTAAAGCTGTAACCTTTGGCTTCTTCTGTTAGATGTTTTGAATTGGTTTTGTTAAAGTGATAGACTTTATAGTATTTGAGACCCTTATCTCTATAATTGAGAAGCAAAGGTTGATACTTTTGATTGTATAGTGAAGCCTAAAGTTTTTTTTTTTTTTAATGTATTGTGTAGATTTTAGTTGAGACTGGTCTGATGGGGAGACAAGCAAGCTCTTCAGTTACTGTGACAGATGGAGAAACTGTAAGTCAAATGCCAAAGCTTTAAACTCTTTTCATTATTTTTGTTTATTTTGTAGTCTTCTGTTTAGCTTCGATAATATTGGCTGTGGTCTACTTGTGACTGTAGATTGTCTGCACATCAGTTTGTGTAGCTGATGTCCCTAGTGAGCCATCAGATTTTCTTCCCCTTTATGTTCACTATCAGGAACGCTTCTCAGCTGTTGGTCGAACTAGGTAACCGTTTTTTCAATCAATCCTTTGTAATCTTGGAGTCTCTTACTACAAGTAAACTAAAGATCCATAGACTAAACTGAGCTTCTTCTTTATGGTTACAGTGGTGGATTCTTTAAGAGAGAAGGGAAAACCAAAGATCATGAGGTTAGTGACTAATGCTAAAGGATGTTTGGTTTCTTATACTTTTGTTAACATGTTTCTACTTTTGGTGTTTATGCAGGTTCTGATTTGTAGGTTGATTGATAGACCTCTACGTCCCACTATGCCCAAAGGTTTCTACAACGAAACTCAGATACTATCCTGGGTATGCTCCTTCTGTCTCTGTATGATGGTTTGTGATCTTTTTCATGAAATTGACTTTCTTTCTTTATTACTACTTAACCATATAGGAAGATGAATGTATTCATTTCATTGGATTGTGTCTTTAATTGTTGACTCGTTGCTTGCTTGTTTGTGGTTTCAGGTTCTGAGCTACGATGGGTTACACGCACCTGATGCTTTGGCTGTTACATCTGCTGGAATAGCTGTGTATGTATGGTCATCTCGTTTCCGTTTTTTTTATATGAGTGAAGCTTTTCTTTTTTTGTTAACATGGCTTTGTGATGAATGTATATACCACAGAGCTCTTTCTGAAGTACCAAACGCAAAGGCAATTGCAGGAGTTAGAGTTGGTCTTATTGGGGGCGAGTTTATCGTCAATCCAACCGTGAAGGAGATGGAAGAATCACAGCTAGATTTGTTTCTAGCTGGAACAGATACTGCAATTTTAACTATAGAGGTCAAGTTCAATCTATACCTGAGTTTGCAAGATTTGCACATTGTTGACTCAGCCCTTGTTCATTTGCAGGGATATAGTAATTTTCTTCCTGAGGAAATGCTGCTCCAAGCTGTTAAAATTGGACAGGTAATTTCATTTTTTCATTGAGATTAGTTTAGTTTTCTAGAATCTGGATTAGGTACTTAATGTGAGGCTTTTCTGTTTATTTACCAGGATGCAGTACAAGCTACATGCACTGCTATTGAAGCTTTGGCAAAGAGATATGGAAAAGACAAAATGGTTGACGCTATAAGATTACCACCTCCTGACCTATACAAGCATGTGAAAGTATGTGTTGTTTCTATTGATTGCAGTGATATTTTCTCGCAAATCAAGTGTTCAAAAACCATTGTTTTCTTCTGTACTCAGGAACTTGCTGGTGAGGAACTGAGCAAAGCGCTACAGATTAAGGGGAAAATACCAAGAAGGAAAGCAATATCATCCCTAGAAGAAAAGGTCTTGACAGTAATGACTGAGAAGGGATACGTCGTTGATGAGGTAGCATTTGGAACCACAGAAGCACAACCGGAGTTATTGGAGGATGAAGACGAGGATGAGGAAGTTGTTCCTGAAGGTGAGGTGGACCAAGGTGATGTTCACATAAGGCCCATCCCTAGGAAACCTATTCCTTTGGTGAGTCTCTTAACCTTTGTCTATATGGTAGCTTAAACTTATGCTAATAAACTAGTGATTGCCCTTGTGTAGCTATTTTCAGAAGTAGATGTGAAGCTGGTCTTCAAAGAAGTATCCTCAAAGCTCCTGCGTAGGCGAATTGTTGAGGTATATGTTGATAGGAGTCTTCCTTGCTAATACTGTACACTTCAGTAACGCTTTATTGATTCCATTTAACATCTTTCTCCATCCACAGGGAGGTAAAAGAAGTGATGGTCGAACTCCGGATGGGATTCGGCCAATTGACTCTAGATGTGGCCTGCTTCCAAGGGCACATGGCAGCTCTCTTTTCACACGTGGTGAAACACAGGTAAGAGAGGAATGTTGTCTTCAGGGGAATTCTTGTGTGGCTATTTAAATATTTTGATTCTTTGTCCTATTACCTATAATGGAACATTTTTGTATATGATTATTTCAGGCACTGGCAGTTGTTACTCTTGGTGATAAACAAATGGCGCAAAGAATTGACAACCTTGAGGGTTCTGATGAATACAAGAGGTTTTATCTTCAGGTCTCTTCAGTATTTGATCTTCTTTTCACTCTTGTTATTGTTATTTACATATAACTTTGTCTCTTCTTTCATTTTCTTGTTGAGCGTAAAGAGGCTTTCTAAGCTTTTCTCTTTGATGTCTCAGTACACTTTTCCTCCATCGTCTGTTGGTGAAGTTGGACGAATTGGAGCACCCAGTAGAAGAGAAATAGGTCATGGGACACTAGCAGAGCGAGCATTGGAGACTATATTACCAAGTGATGATGATTTTCCTTACACAATCCGTGTTGAGAGTACAATACTTGAAAGCAATGGTTCTTCAAGGTCAGCTTTTCTTTTCTTCCTCTGGCTGTAGTTTATCTGAGCGATTGATTCGTGCTTGCTACTTATCTCGATCTGAAATTATAACAGCATGGCATCTGTTTGTGGCGGCTGCTTGGCTTTGCAAGATGCTGGAGTTCCAGTCAAATGCGCTGTTGCTGGCATAGCAATGGGAATGGTTTGGGATACAGAAGAGTTTGGTGGTGATGGATCTCCTCTTATCCTTTCTGACATCACTGGAGCTGAAGACGCATCCGGTGATATGGACTTTAAGGTCAGAATATATAAGGATTCTCTTCAAGGTCCTTGCATTTAGTTTAATGCTAACGTTTTGATTTGTTAGGTTGCTGGGAACGAAGATGGTGTTACTGCGTTTCAAATGGACATAAAGGTTATTATCCGTTTCTCAATAGACTTCACTGAAATGGTTTAGATAATTCTGTTAGTAACTTTCTTGAGTTTTCCTTTTTGTTTCTTTCTGTAATCATGAACTAGGTAGGAGGAATCACTTTAGAGATAATGGAAAAGGCTCTGATACAGGCTAAAGCTGGGCGTCGCCATATTCTCGGTAAGGAGTTCTAGATAGTGTAACTAGTTTATCTTGAAAAAATGTATACCATATAAACAATTCACTAATCTTTTGTTCTCTCTATGCAGCTAAAATGGCAAAGTGCTCACCGCCTCCTACGTTGAGTCTCTCAAAATACGCCCCGTTGATACATATTATGAAGGTTTGTGGCTTCCCAAGAAGTACTCAGTATAACGTTTTATTACCCTGAACTAATGATTGTTAGCTTTTCATGTTCTGCAGGTCCATCCAAGCAAAGTATACTCCCTTATTGGTTCTGGTGGGAAGAAAGTAAAGAGTATCATTGAAGAGTCTGGAGTTGAAGCCATTGATATGCAAGATGATGGAATTGTGAGATCCACAGGACTTTGCTTTTTCATTGTTCTTAATGTTTTTGTTCCTTTGTTTCACCATTACAGCTTTTTAAACATTTTTCTTCTTTGTCAAGGTGAAAATTATGGCAAACAATGTGGCGAGTCTGGAGAGAGCGAAAGCCATTATCAGTGGGTTGACAATGGTTCCAGCTGTTGGTGATATCTACAGGTATGTCTTTCTATCAAATACTTGTCTTCACCTTACATGGACTTTTAGAGTCTGACATTTCTTTTTTTGTCAGGAATTGTGAAATCAAATCAATGGCTCCTTATGGTGCCTTTGTAGAGATTGCTCCTGGGAGAGAAGGACTTTGCCATGTCAGTGAGCTGAGTGCTGAATGGCTTGCGAAACCAGAGGATGTGAGCGTAACCCATTGATCCATTACTTTTCTTAGAAAGTTTTTAGGCTTTGACTTACACTCTTCCCCTATTAATCTTGTCCTCAGGCCTATAAAATAGGAGACCGCATTGATGTCAAACTCATAGAGGTCAGCGAGTTCTTTACCTCTCTTTAACTCATAGAGACATTATAACTAATTGGAAATGAGAATTGTACGAGTTGTTTGAACAAAGAAACGTTGATAATGCAGGTGAACGAAAAAGGTCAGCTTCGGCTTAGTGTACGTGCTTTACTTCCCGAATCTGAGTCAGGCAAAGACAGTCAGAAACCACCTACGACGGGTGATTCTACCAAGGACAAGGGTTCACCAAGGAAATATGTAAATACTTCATCAAAGGACCGTGCAGCAACGAAGAAGATAGAGGCAGCTTAGTCAATGGTGAAGCTACAATCAGCTAGTGATGCAACCAGGATCAGTGTTCATATTCATTACGAAAGGAGGAGAGTTTCTTCCAACGGAATCACAAGTGAGACTTGAATAATCTTGATTCTTGTTTTTGTTTGGGAGTTGGAAAGATGTGAGACAAGTAGCAGATAGCTTTTCTTGATGTTCTACAGATATATGTTGCCAGGTCTGGTGTGGAGGAGGATTTAACATTTTGAAGACAACATATGTTGGGAGATTCTCAGTCATTACATCCTTTTCTTTTTGTTGTCTTCTCTTGCAAACTCATTATACAACTCGTTTAGGTTATCTTATATTTTAATGTTATTGATTCAAACATATTTAGATGACTTCTGTCAAATGTTTAATGTGTTTGTCTAAATCTTACACACTTATCTGCACTTTTCATAATGATGTTTCAAGCAAGTTGCTGGACTTGGCAAAAAAAGAGATGTACATTTAGAAGGACTAACAATGTACATGAAAAATGCTGTATACGTGGGCATGTGTTTACTCTTGTGACATCTCTGTAACTCTCTTTAAATGCTACTTCAGCAACAACAAAGCTTGAGCTCGAGCCCCTTCAGCTTTGTATGAATCACCAATATCAAGGATGATGATCTGTTGTTTTCTCTGTACAAGTCGTTGGAACATAGTCTGCATTGTTCAGTAAGCTGTGAGACCGGCCATAGAAGAGATAGATCATGCTTCCAACAAGCAGCCATATCAAGACCCTGATCCATGTCCCAACTCTGCCATTACAAATACTAACAGTGGTTTAGAAAGATCCAAAACTGATTCATACATATTCATGATGGTCAATCAAACTCACTCACCCAATGTTGATGATCAAGTAGGTGTTGATTAAAATGCAGAGAACAGGAAGGTATGGAACAAATGGGCAGAGGAACCCTGCACCAACCAAACTTTAATTTCTCAGTTTTTTTTGTGCTTTATGAATAGGCAACAAAAGGCATAAGCCTCAGATATTACCTCCTTGGTGTCCAAAGTTGTGCCTTTCATCATCCTCATCGATGCAACAAAGAGTAATCAAACTGCCAAGTAAGATGGCCGCACTGACACCACACATAGTGAACCGAGGAAAACTGCCAAGGTCAAAAAATAAAACCCATCAGAGGATATAAACCATACAAAATATAAACACATGTAATATTTCAACAACACTGTTAAAACTGTTACACAAAGATGGTGGTTATAGTTCAAGCGATCCACCTCAACCAAATTAAATATATTTGCTTAGAAATAATGAGACTCAACTAGACAGACATATGATATCAGATGATGAACAGACCTTGGAAGACGCTCAGCAGAAGCTGCTGAAGAAAGGCCTAAGACACCTATGCACACAAGAACTATACTCCAGGCAGCAATTTTTCTTCTCTTTCCAAAGTACTTTTCATCTGTTCAATGAAAGACAGTAAATATTGAGCACATTTTATTAAAGTCTCATCTTAATACCATAGACAAAGGGTAACCACATGAGTTGGCGCATATTAGTACCTCGAGCTGTTTTAACGCCAAGTAGAGGAGAATCAGATGATTCTGTAGCATCCACAAGAAAACGTTCAGTTTGCAGCCTACTTTCATCGGCATCAGTCCAAGTTTGAGAGGAGGATGGTAATGGAACACCATATGGTGGTACATATCTGAGAACTAGCACACAAACTGCTACAGAAGTGAAAGCCATCAGCGTACCTACACTAACCTGATGAATGAATATCAATGTGAGTTACAAAGAGAAGAATCTTTATCATAATAGAAGTGAGTTTCAGTTCAAATATCAAATATCAAATACTATACTAATCAATGAAACCTCTATTTTTCTGTTTGCCACATGACATTAAGACGTGTAATAAAAGGCAAAGATAAGCTTACCATCTCGGACAACTGTGAAACATCCATGAAAAAAGCCAGTGAAGCGGCCAGCACGCCAATTACTATTGTGTTTTTCACCGGCACTTGAGTTCGTGGGTCAATTTCTGCAAAGAAAGCTGGCAACAATCCGTCCCTAGCCATTGCCATGAAGATCCGCGGCTGATAAAATAGCACTATCAAAATTACATGTGTGCATTACCATGACCACATGAATCCTAGCACTGGCCTACTTCTATAACCAAGAAATATCTATAACAATAATTTTGAACTTAAGGTTCTTAGAACAATAAGAATTGGTTAGTACCTGAGCCAAAAGTGAACCCAACAAACTAGCGCATAGAGCAGTTATTGCTCCAGTAGTTAAGATGTACCTGAAACATATAAGAATTATATGTTATTTTCACTCTCATGAAGTGAAGCGATTTGGACTCTCAAGAGATGTATCATGCTTACGCTGCCCACTGCATCCCACTGTCTCCAAATGCAGAGGAGATAGGAGTATCAGGATCCAAAGTATAGTAAGGGACCAACCCAACGATAACTACTGATAAAAGCATGTATAAAATGCAGCATATCAGTAATGCAATCCCAATGCCCAATGGAAGATCCCTTTGAGGATTTTTAACCTGTTGTGGCAATTACCAAAAGTTTAAGAGTTCACATAACTAAGACCAAACATCCTCTTATTACACAACTAGTGAGGTCTATACAAAATTTTAAAAAATGAGTTCTATTATCCAATAGATGTATACCTCTTCAGCTGTGCTAGTCACTGTATCAAATCCAATGTATGAGAAGAATACTACAGCAGCTCCGGCGAGTATCCCTTTTAATCCAAAAGGAAAAAACCTGTAAAGACAAGAATCAAAACATTGACATCTCAAAAACTTATCTGACACAAAACTAAGCTCAATGTAAGAATAATAAGAAGAAGAATAGTCTAATTAATTACCCACTAGAAAGATCATATCCAACCCAACCAGTCTTGAAAGCTGTATATCCACCAACTACTATGATGAAAACCAATGTGCAAACATTCACTGACGTTACAATTGCTTGTACTAATGAGCTCTGTCAAAACAAAAATACTGTTAAACTATCTAATAATAGTCCTGAAATGAATTTCATTACAAAGTTTTGAAATGTAAGTACCTCCTTTATCCCAAAGCATAGTAGTATTGTAACAATCATAATCAACAGTGCTGCACATGGATCAACCACAATACCGAGTCCCGGTATGGTTTGTCGAGCTAAGAACACAGGAAGCTTGTCTAACCCTCCAAAAAAAGATGCCTAAAGCAAAACCACCAATTAAATCAACAAGACACCAGGAATACATATATAACTCAAAAGGAAATTACCAGATTTGGAGATATGCCACGTGCAATGGCTGATCCACCAATAGTATAATCCAACACCAGTGCCCAACCAACCAACCAAGCAATCCTATGAAACAACAACAACAAGAGAGAGTCTCAGCTTTAAAGCAGATCAATTCTACCATAAGAATCCATTTATTCCATACCCTTCTCCGAGACATATGTAAGCATAATGATAAGCACTGCCAGCAGATGGACAACGAGAAGCAAGCTCAGCGTAACAACAAGCGGAGAGAGCAGCTGCTACTCCAGCGATGAAGAAGGAAACAGCAAGAGCAGGTCCTGTGTGTTCTCTAGCTACTGTTCCCACAAGAATGTACACTCCTGCTCCTATTGTTGTTCCAACTCCTTTGAAAAATTAACAACATAGAAAAAAAGGAAACAAAATCAACAATCGATAGGAACACAAATGCTGTTTGGATCTTTGTCTTAATACCAATAGCGACAAGATCAAAAGCTGTTAATTTCTTGGCAAGCTGATGATGTCCGTGGTCGTTTTTGAGATGAGCAGAATCAACTTGTTTCCTTCTCACAAGACTATTGAAACCCCATGAACATTTTTTGCTTGAGCCACCGTTCTCGTTCATGTCAGCAAAGGATTTGAATTTCCAGAAAACAAAAGTTAAAACCTTTATTATCTCCTTGAAAAGATGTCTCAATCCAGATGAGGTATAGGAGATACTTTGAGAGGCGTGCACGATTCTAACTTTTTGAGAAAATGGTAGAAAACAAAGATTCCTGAAGAATGTCAGATAAAATTTTGTGATTTTTTTAGATGATTTTAATCCAAAGATATTCTCTGACAGAAAAACAAAAATCCAAAGATATTCTTTGTTTGGTCTCTTGTTTTTTGTCAAGACAAAGATTCTTTTGGATGATGATGAGGGCATGTGCTAGAGTGTCCAATAATGGTATCTAATCTAGGAGGATATCAGCTATGTATAGAAACCAAGTTTTGTGAATGTTATTTTAAACAAATATTTTTTAGAAATGAGCTTTTTTTTTAATAATCTCAGACAGATGCTTCTGATGAGTTTGAACGGTCGGATGATAAAGTCACCATTGGCTAAAGAGTAGCCTTTGATCGTGAAGCTATGCGATCCGTTTATGGTAGAGAAGGCGTCGTCGGTTGCGACGGCATTTCCGAAATTCGTCGTCTTTTTAATGAAAATTGCTTTTGATGAGTTTGAACGGTCGGGATGAATCGGTCTGTAATAAAAGTAGCCAACTTTAAATTATTGTCTTAACAGAAAAATTAGTTCTTTTTTTTCCTCAAAGAAAAAATTAGGCTTTGGAGAATGGAGAAACAGTCACTCCCGAAGAAGCCTCGCCGTCTCGGAGAATCTCAGCTCACTCTTCCGGTCACTGATAATCAGTTCCTCCGATGCGCCGACTTAATTCTCCCCTGGCTAAACGCCCCAGAGCTCGCCGCCGTCTCTCTAACCTGTAAAGCCTCATCCTTTATCTCCAGATCCATCACTCTCCGTCGATCCCTCGACGCTGCACGTTCCCTCGAGAACCTCCCCGTCCCGTTTCTCAACGCCGTGGATTCCAAACGCTACGCTGACTTTGCGTACACGCCTTTTCAGATCCCCGCTTCCTCCTCTCCTCAGCCTCGGCAGCGGTGGGGAGGAGGAGCTAGCGATGCTCCGGCGAGTCAGTTTGAGATGAATGTGGTTGGAGAGAGTATGTGTGGATGTGAGTGCGAGAGGTGTGAGGAAGGATACTGTCAGTGCTTAGCACTCGCGGCAGGCGCGGAGATAGTTAATGAATGTGGTTCGGGTTGTGGTTGCGGGTCGGATTGTCCGAACCGGGTGACTCAAAAGGGGGTTTTGGTTCGGTTGAAGATTGTTAGAGATGAGAAGAAAGGTTGGTGCTTGTGCTCTGATCAGTTAATCAAGAAAGACCAATTCATCTGCGAATATGCAGGTAACACTTTATATGTAAAAAAAAAATATTTTTGTTTTGATTTGTGATGTTTTATCTTGGAAGCTTAATGTTTTTAGCTAATGATTAGAGAGGGCTTAGAATTTTGGATTACGTAATAGTGTAATGATCTTTTATTGCAGTTGTTGATGATTAGAGGAGCTTAGAATTTGGATTCCATAATACTGTAATGATCTTTTATCATTGCAATTGTTGATGATTAGAGGAACTTAGAATATGGATTCCATAGTAGTGTAATGATCTTTCATTGCAATTGTTGATTTATTCTTGGAAGTACTTGAAAACTAAGTTCAAGAGCATTAGTTATTACTTATTAGCCATTACATACAAAAGCATAGAACTTTCAAGATGTAGCTCTGTGCATTGGGAGGAGATTCTAGCATTAATATCATAGTTATCTCCATTTCGTTACAGTGAAAGATTAGACCTTTTGAGATGTTCTTGTTTCAGTACATTAGATTATAACAACAAATATTTTTGAGATTATAACAGCAAATCATTTAATTACCTCTGTGCATTGGGAGGCGATTCTAGCATTAGTATCATAGTTATCTCCATTTCGTTACAGTGAAAGATTAGACCTTTTGAGATGTTCTTGTTTCAGTACATTAGATTATAACAACAAATATTTTTGAGATTGTAACAGCAATAAGTTGAATTATTCTTCGAAGTACTTGAAAAATGAGTTCGAGAGTACATTATTAGCATCATTTATCAGCCATTATCTATGAAAGCATATGCCTTTGAAGATGTAGCTGCGTGCAGTGAGAGGAGAGTTAGCATTAGTATCATAGTTATCTACATTTACATTACAGTTAAAGTTTAGACCTTTTGGTAGTGTTCTTGTTTCAGCTCTTTTAGATTATAACAGCAAATCTTTTTGCTTTAGTGTGTTTATTATGATATGTCCTAATGATCATTTGTACATTCACTTGAGAGCCTTTCGGTTTATTCAAAATTCAGAACGGTTTTTTTTCGTTTTCTCTTCTTAATAGGTGAGCTGTTGACAACAGCCGAGGCACGTAGACGTCAAACTATCTACGACAAACTCAGGTCAACACAACAATCCTTCTCCTCAGCTCTCCTAGTCATACGAGAGCACCTACCTTCAGGACAAGCTTGCTTGAGAATAAACATCGACGCCACAAGAATCGGGAACGTTGCTAGGTTCATTAACCATTCTTGCGACGGCGGAAACCTCTCCACCGTACTACTGAGAAGCTCGGGGGCTTTGCTTCCTCGCCTCTGTTTCTTTGCGGCGAGGGACATAGCTGCAGGTGAGGAGTTGAGTTTCAGTTATGGAGATGTACGTCTCACTCCAGGGGAGAGCGCAGAGAACAAGTTGAATTGCTCTTGTGGAAGTTCATGCTGTTTTGGAACATTGCCTTGTGAGAACACCTGAGTTTGTCTCTATATATACTTATGTCTGAATTAGAGTTCTGACAGATTATTGGTTGTTGAGTAAGTACTAATGTACTATTAACAGCTTTGATCATTAGCAGCAACAACAGAGAATATTTTGAAAACAGGAAACTATGATTGTCTAATAGATATAGATGCAAGTTAGGTTCCTCTCTCAATAGACCAAACAAAAACTCATTGTCTCCTCTACCTCTCATGCTCTTCATATCCTGCAATTTACAGCCCACACATAAACAAAATAAGAATCTCAGATCAAGAAACTCATTCAGTCTCAGCTCTCGTATTTAAAACTATACCTGAGTCTCGTGGTGATTCGAGTGTTGTTATGTGCAAACGAGAGGAAGCTGCAGGAGAAGGCGAGCCGCGAATGCTCGGAGGATTGCTGTTATGTAGCCAACCTTCTTGGACTTGAGAAGCAAACTGAAGATTCCAAAGAACATCTTCAATGGAAGGCCGTTCTAGAGGGTCTTTGAGGAGGCACCTTACGCATATCTCCATCATTGTCTTGAGTGATTGGTCTGAACATGTTCTGTGGACCGTTGGATCCACCATGCTCCTACGCGCTCCATCATCCGTTGAGATGCTTGCTTGTAACTAATGGGAAAAGAATACATATTTTAAAGTAGATGATCATGATTTCATTTCTAGCTATATATATTACCTGCTCTTTTAGAACATCTACTTGACCCTTTCCTCTCAATGGTCTTCCCACTATAAGTTCAAGCAAGATCACTCCAAAGTCATAGATATCTACTTTATCTTCATCTTTGATGCTGATAAGAAACAGAGAATTAAACCATGGAAGTTGGTTTAAGATAATAATTAAAAAAAAAAAGACAAGAAGAGTTTACACACCTTGGAGTTCCTTTTCTTGATACAACTTGTCCCACCTTAAAAAGAAAAGCAAAACAGATTCAGCAAACAGATTCAAGAAGCTAAAAAGATTTAGACTCTTAACATCATTTACCTTTCCAAGACCTTCCACAAATAAAGGAAGGTTATAGCTACTGATTTTTGCAGCAAGATTATTGTCAAGCAAAACATCTGTTATCCTCAGGTTGTTATCATAAACACCAGGGACAATACCAGTATGCAAGAACTGGATCCCTTTTGCTACACCAATCGCTACACTTATGCGTTGCTCCCAAGTAAGCAATCTTCCCACATTCCCATCTAACACACAGAACAGTGAAGTTAGAAAAAAAAAACATATTATAATTGATCAATGGTCTTAAAAGACATCATGTTTAATATCATACCAGAGATCCAGCTCCTGAGTTCACCATTTGGGACATACTCAAAGACAAAGAACATTCTACTGACGGTTGAATCATCTAAGTAGCACTCAAAGCAATGCCCTAGCACACTGACCAAGTGACGGTGCCTCAGCTTAGCAATGAGCTCTATGTGATGCATCAGGTTTTGAGTGCTGCAACTTTTCTTCATTTTCAAACATCTAATCGCCACAAATGATCCATCCTTCAACCTCCCTCTATAAATCTAAATAGAAAAGGCCAAAGATGAGAAAATCACACTAACAGAACTAGGAAACAGAAGATGGCTTGAAGTTTATTTACCTGTCCTTGATAACCTTCACCCATGAAAGCAGATGATTCAAAGTTGTTTGTAGCATACTCAAGCTCTTCCAGTGAGAATGTCCTGTAAGCTGGAAGACCAAGCGCTCCTAGCTTCATTGTTTGAGAGATATACCCTTACACAAGTAACCAATAAAACTCAATATGTGAAAATGTGTGACAAAAAATGAAATAATATTTTTCTTACTTGCATCTGAGAGTAGTTTTGATGTGTATCCCATTGAAACATTCTCTTTGATCAATCTTGGAGAAGCTTCTGTTGCTTTCCTCTTAGCACTAACTCTCCTAAGCACTAAAAACACTGCACCAGCGAGGAGAAACAACCCTAGGACGCCTCCTGTTACACCTAAGGCAATACCTAACTTGGAAACTCTTTTCCTCCTCTGTGGTAAGATCCCAACAGCAAGAGCTTCATTGCTACAAAATGAAACTGGACGCTGGTCTTCATTTTCAGTAGCCAGACAGTTACCTCCATAGACAACATCTCTGCTAGTTTTTGAGCTCGGTTTAAGACAATCAGGCAAGCTTCCGGTAAGAAGATTTGATGATAGATCAACAGAGATCAGCTGTGAGTTGCAAGAGAGATTTGTCGAAAGCCGCCCGGTGAGTTTGTTGTGTGAAATGTTCAAGTAAGTAATAGCTGGGAGAGACATCAAGCAAGTAGGAAAGGGACCAACGAATGTGTTGAATGAAAGATCCAAACGTTGAAGCTGATACAAAGAACTCACTTCTTGAGATGATACGGCGGATCTAAACATGTTCTTGCTGAGTATAAGAGTAACCGAATACGATACAATTGAAGATAAACGCACCGTTTTGCTGAAAGGGGGATTCTGAAGGCGATTGCGACTAGGGTTTTGAGATGGATTCGGCGCAGCCGCCGGACTTATCTGGGACGGCTCCGGCTACGAGTAAGGTTCAGGAAGGCTCAGGGCATGGATTCGCAGGCTCTGAGAACGGATTGATGCGGAAAGAAGGAGTTCCACTCAAAGCTCTTTCGTGGGCTGGTATCGCGCAGGAGAAGAAGGTTTTGAGAAAATACACTCTCGATGTTACAGATTCGGAGGGTCAGCTCAACGTGGAGATCCCCGATGAAGTTGTCATCAACGTGAATCCCCTTTGGGAAGATTTTCTAATCGGGAAGTTTCTGGACACAGCGCCTCATATTGCGAGGATTCATGCTGTTGTGAACAAAATATGGAGAGATGGAGGTAAAGGGCAGGCAGTGGAAGTCTTTGTGGTTGACTCCACAACCATCAAGTTTCGGGTAGGAGATATTGCTATGCGAAACAGAATCTTGCGCAGAGGGATGTGGAACATAGGGAATATCCCTATGGTAGTCGCAAAATGGACTCCGAAAGAGTTGGAGGAGAAGCCAGAAGTCAAATCGATACCACTTTGGGTACATCTCAAGAACGTTCCGATGAATATGTTCTCTTGGGAAGGCCTAAGTTTTATCACCAGTGCTGCAGGTCACCCAGTGAAGCTCCACCCAGAGACAGCAGCGTGCTCGAACTTCAAGCTCGCAAAAATCTTTATTAACGCTGATCTCTCGAAAGAACTACCGAGTAAAATCAACTTCACCAAGAACGGGAAGTCTTCACTTGTTGAATTCATATATCCTTGGTTACCTGCACGCTGTCATACCTGCAACAAATGGGGGCACACAGACAAAGTCTGTGTAATGAACAAGAAGGAAGAGTCTCCAAGAACGGTCACAGAAATAATACAAGCAGGGTATCTTGCCATGAAAACTGCAGAGGCAAACAACACCACTGAGATGAACAACAACAAGGAGGAGCCACAAAAGAAGGTAGTGGCAGGGGGGGAAGCTGAGGAAGCTATAGTTGAGGGAAAGGAGACAGTTGAGGAAGGGGAGGCTGAAGTAGACTCATGCGAGGTAGATGTAGTTGGGAAAAATGCAGAGGAAATAGAAGAAGCAGAGGAGGGTGAGGTAGTTGAGGCAACTGTGGTAGTTCAAGACTGGGCTCACGTGTCTCCTGGGAAAACAAGTAGAAGCCCAAAATCATTGGAGTCTACTCAGGTTACACTAGCATCGAGATTTTCTGCTCTGGAGAGTGCAGATGAAAATGGAAATCTGGTAGTAAACATTGGAGAACTGGTAGTAAGCAATGAGGAAAGTGCGTTGGAGGAGTGTGGAGAGGAAGTTAGTAAGGAGATATGTGATATGGGAAGGAGGTCAGAGGAAACTCAAGAGGAAAAGGAGCCTGATAAGCAATTGGGAATGGAACAAAGCAGACGGAATGGAAGCAAAACAGATAAAGAGGAGAATCAAGGAAGTGTTAGTGGAGGAAGCAGTCTACGACCCTCTCTGCCGAGAAGCTCAAAGACTAACCACAAAATCCTTCATGAGCACTCAAATAAGGAAACAGACCCTGGTACTCAGGGAAAACGGTCCCGCAAATCTTTTCAATGACTGGTTTTTTCTGGAATGTGAGAGGTTTTAACAAAGGTTCCAAACATAAAGTCGTCCGTCAGTGGATACAAAATAAAGGATTACAGTTTGGTGGTCTGCTGGAAACTAGAGTCAAAGAGAGCAAATCTGCTCAAATTGTTTCGTCAGTATGTCCGGGCTGGTCATTTGTAAATAACTATGAATTCAGTAGGAGAGGCAGGATATGGGTTATTTGGAGTCCACAAGTCAGAGTGACTCCGGTGTTCAAATCTGACCAATTAATCACGGTTTCAGTTCTTGTGGAAGGGGAAACAGAGGAGTTCCTTTGCTCCTTTGTTTATGCAGATAACACTGCAGAGAAAAGGAAAGAGTTATGGGAGGACATCAAAGCTCACCAAGATTCACAAATGTTCAGGAACAAAGAATGGGCAATAATGGGAGACTTCAACGAGATTCTTGACGGGGAGGAGCATTCTACCTATCAAGACTCGGGTCTGATCACTCCTGGAATGCGGGATTTTGAGAGTGTTGTTCAGCATTGTCGTCTTCTAGACATGGGATATCAGGGGCCAAAGTTCACATGGTGTAACAGGAGAGGAGAAGGAACAATCTGCAAAAAGCTCGACCGTATTTTGGTCAATGAAACTTGGCTTAATCAACGTACTCAGGCCTATGGTATTTTCGAAGCAGGAGGATGTTCAGACCATCTGCGAGGAAGATTTCATCTCCGGGCTGAGGCAGTTGGCAAACGTCGACCTTTTAAATTCTCAAATGTTGTAGCAGAGGCACCAGAGTTCTTGAAAGTGGTTTCAGATTACTGGAGAGAAAAGCAGCCACTGTTTCAATCCACATCTGCCCTTTTCAGATTCTCCAAGTACCTGAAAGGTTTAAAGCCTCTGATCCGAAGTTTGAGCAAAGACAAGCTAGGAGCTCTTACAAAGAAAGTAAAAGAGGCATACCAAGATCTTTGTGAGAAACAAGAGAAGGTAATGGTGGATCCTACTCAAGGAAATATTTGGGCAGAGCAGACAGCAGCGGAGAGATGGCAGCGGGTTTCAGACATTGAGGAGAAGGTTTTGAAGCAACGATCTAAGCTTCACTGGCTGAAGGTAGGAGATAGAAACAACAAAGCTTTCTACAACGCTGCTAAAGTCAGAGAAACCCGAAATGCAATAAGGGAAATCAAGTGCCCTTCTGGAAACACAGTCACCTCTCAAGACGAGATCAAAAAGGAAGCTGAGCGGTTCTTTCATGATTTCATGACGTTGGAGCCATTGGGTGTTCAGGAGCCCACGGTTGCAGAACTCCAAGACGTCATACCTTTCAGATGCAATGGTGATCAAAGAGCTATGCTTGAGAGGCCAGTAACAGAGGAGGAGATAAGAGAAGTGGTGTTTCACATGCCGAGTGATAAATCTCCAGGCCCTGACGGCTTCACTTCAGAGTTCTTCAGGGCTTCATGGCCTATTATTGCAAAGGATTTCATAGCTGCGGTCCAATCTTTCTTCAGTAAAGGGTTTCTGCCTAAAGGGCTTAACACTACCATCTTGGCGCTCATTCCTAAGTCTGACAATGCGCAAGAGATGAAAGATTATCGCCCCATCTCATGCTGCAATGTCTTATACAAGGTCATTTCCAAGATTATAGCAAACAGGTTGAAACGCACCCTCCCTCAGTGCATCTCTCACAACCAGTCAGCCTTCGTGAAAGATAGGCTACTAGTGGAAAATCTGCTTCTGGCAACTGAGATTGTCAAGGACTATCACAAAGAGGACGTCTCCCCCCGCTGCGCAATGAAGATCGACCTTGCAAAAGCTTTCGACTCTGTACACTGGCCATTCTTACTGAATACTCTGAGGGCATTAAACATGCCTGAGGCTTTTATTCACTGGATTAAGCTATGCGTATGCACACCCTCCTTCTCCGTACAAGTCAACGGTGAGCTAGCAGGGTTTTTCCAAAGCAAAAGAGGGCTGAGGCAGGGGTGCGCTCTCTCTCCCTACTTGTTTGTAATATGCATCAATGTCCTGTCTCACATGTTGGATAAAGCGGTAGATAGAAAGCAGATTGGCTATCACCCTCGGTGCAAAAATATCCTACTGTCACACCTGTGCTTCGCAGATGATTTGTTGGTATTCACAGATGGAACAAAGAGATCAGTTGAAGGCGTGTTGAAGGTATTTACTGACTTTGCAGCCATCTCGGGTCTAACCATCAGCCTGGAAAAGTCCACTCTCTATGTTGCTGGAATCTCTGAGGCAGTCAAAGCAGATATCATATCCAGTTTCCCTTTCTCTTCTGGAGAACTCCCAGTTCGTTACCTCGGGCTCCCGCTTCTCACTAAGCGCATGACAATAAACGATTACATGCCGCTAGTGGAGAAAGTTCGAAAGAGGTTGCGAAGCTGGACGGGCAGGTTTCTGTCACACGCGGGTCGGCTTCAACTCTTAAGTTCAGTAATAACGAGTCTTGCGAACTTCTGGATGGCAGCATTCCGTTTGCCAGGTAGCTGCTTGAAAGAAATAGAGAGACTGTGCTCCGCTTTCTTATGGTCGGGACCGAACTTGGAAACTTCTAAAGCTAAGGTGAGTTGGAAGGATGTCTGCATCCCTAAGAGTGAAGGAGGTCTGGGGCTTCGGCCATTAAAAGAAGCAAATACGGTGCATTGCTTAAAACTCATATGGAGGGTTTGCTCGGGGGGGCCTTCCTTATGGGTTAAATGGATTCACTGCTACTTGATCCGTAAGGGATCTTTTTGGTCGATCACAGATAACACCAGTTCTGGATCATGGGTGTGGAGAAAATTGCTTAAGCTCCGGGAACTTGCGAAACCATTCCTCAGGAAGGAGATTAGAAGTGGGGAGCAAACATCTTTTTGGCATGATCAATGGTCGAAGTTTGGAAGCCTCAAGGAAATGATAGGAGATCGGGGCATTATTGATTTGGGTATATCTGAGAATGCTAGTGTGGCTGAGGCTTTAAGACGGAGAAGAAGAAGAAGAAGCCATCGGCTGAGCATTTTAAATGAAGTGGAAGAGGAGCTAAATGCAATTCGCCTTATTGCAAATCAGGAAGAGGATATTGCAATGTGGAAACAAGCAGACGACAGATTTGTCTCTACTTTCTCCACTAAGAGAACTTGGGAGCAGATACGAGGAAACCACCAACCATGCACCTGGAGCAAAGGCGTCTGGTTCTCTCAGTCCACTCCAAAATACTCTTTCTTACTTTGGACTGCTATTAGGGGAAGGCTTCAAACACTTGATCGTATGCAACAGTGGTGTGATGGGCTTAATACCACTTGTGTTCTATGAAATGTCGCTCAAGAGTCCTGCGCCCATCTCTTCTTTGAGTGTCACTACTCAGAGCAGGTGTGGAAAAAGCTTGTGGGGGGTATCATGCGAGACAGATACACCGCAGATTGGAATGACCTTATTGGAATTATAGCAAATCCCGGCTACAATCCAACTGAGACCTTTCTCTTTAGGTATAGCTTGCAAGCAACTGTGCATACGATTTGGAGGGAGAGAAACTCGCGTAGGCATGGTGAGGAGTCACATGATGTGGCAGTTTTGGTCAAGTTCATTGACAAGGCAATCAGGCTGAAGCTACTTGCAGTTAAAGGCAAAGGGCATAAATATCTTGAAGAGGGTCTCATGGCTTGGTTTGGATCACGAGAAGGCTGAGAGGAGGTTTAAAAAATAGAGTCTCTGATTTTTTGATTCTTTGTACAAAAATAAAACAGTAGCATCAGATGTAATACAGTTTTGGCTGAATAAATTTTACATTCATTCAAAAAAAAAAAAAAAAAAAAGAGTAACCAACTTGTGACTTAGCCTAGGAAACATCGGTCCGAAAGAGTTTGATTCAAGATCAAGCACTTGAAGGTTTGTCAAACGGCTTAGATCAGGTAAAGCTCCACTAAACCGGTTATTAGCTAGAGCAAGAACTCTAAGACCTGACAAGGTACTCAATGAAGAAGGTAATGATCCGTTGAATGCGTTTTTTCTTAGACTCAGCACAGCTAAACTCGGTAAAGAACCAATCCAGTCCGGTACAAGACCAGAGAACATATTCTCATCGAGTATAAGTGTCTGAAGGCTAGCAAGCGAGGAGAGTTCATGTGGTAGAGATCCAAAGAGGAAGTTAGAACTCACATTGAGAATCTCCAATGAGGACAAACGGTTGATTTTCTCAGGCAACCGACCCCATAACCCGAGGGAGACAAGGGTGAGGACTTTGACATCAGGGAGCTTAGCAAGAGTAGTGACAAACGAGTCTATTGAGAAACTCTTTGGTAACATGTGGCCTCTTCTGTCTCCTGTGATGTGAAGCTGCGTTAGAGTATCTTCGTAGCACACAACGGTTAGGGAGGAGTTTGGTTCGGAGTTGCAGAAGTCTGTGAAGTTGTTCCAGCTGGTTAAGACTTTGGGGTAGTAGAGAAGCTGTTGAAGTCTCAAGAGGGTTTGAGATTGAGATGATTGAAGCTGTGTTGTTCCATCAATGGAGGATAAAAGCAGAACCAGAAGAAGTAAAGGCAAGCCACACAATTGTTTCTCCATAGCCACACAAAAGATCATACTACTTAAGGAAATATAATCACATAAGCATCATGATTATCAACACCTGCATAGAGAGACGCATTACATTTATAAACAAAGTACTAAAAAACAGAGAAACTGATATAGTTTTTTGCATGTTATTCCTGAGAAACAGGAAGAACTCACCACCTGTTTTAGAGATTGTTCTCCTCCTCAAGACACCTAGCAGGAATAGGAAATGCTGGAAAATTTTGAGCTCCAAGAGATTATTTTTGGAAGTTGTTTTTTCAGTTTTAGCAAAAAAATAAAAGGTGAATGAGAGAAAATAAAAGGTGAATGAGAGATGAGAACAAATGGTTTCCTTTGAGATGAAGAAATACCTCTGCAAACTTATGAAGGAACTGTAAAACGAATATTGATTTTTACCTTTTTAAGAGAAAAGTAGCAACTTAGATTTATAGGAGAGATTGTGAAAAGTTCCCAAGAAAATTCCTCAAAGAGCTTTTTAAAAAAAAAGAAAAATCAAGATTCCTTCATGAGTGATTCTAGTTCTTTAAAGATAAAACTGAGTGTACTACTATGAGAACAAAATTAACCAAAAATATATATATTACAAAGACAGCAAAAAGTTGTGCAAAATCAATGTAAAGAAAACATTTTAGCAACCAGACGATTAAGTAAACTGTCACTAGTTGACAACAGAGAGTCTGGTCCTCCTCTCTATCACGAGAAGAATTTTAAATGATTATTAAGAGTAAATGAAATAATAGTAAAAATATTATTCAGAAAGAAAAAAAACAAAGTTCTTGAAATGTTCACATGCATTACTAGAACAGGGAATCCACCGGCTCTGTCCGACATTTTGTTGTGTTCTCTTAATTTTTGGGTTGAATCACTATCAACATTATTTTCACAGTATTAAATGTGTTCATATTATATCATCACTTTCAAGAAAACAGGGACCAAGGAGAAAACCTACTCGGGCCAAAGCTGTATATCCATTAATGGCTATGCTAAGTAGCTTAACAAAAATGACTATAACAAAGATAGAGTCTGTAAGGATCATAATGAATTGAACTATTCTTATAAGAATTTTAATCGTGTACATATGCTTCTTTTTTACGAGTTTTAATCAAACCGAAATAAATCAGATCCATGCAGAACTTTAATCTGGAAAGTAATTTATTAAGGTGAAAATAAAAAGTAAAGTTATGGCACAGACTGTTATGTAGTCTTTCGCACGGTGGCATCTCCATCAGAAAGGTCACGTCAGACTTGTTAAAGTGACACATGTGGATCCCATGCTGCTACTTTTACAAAATTTGTTTGAAGAAGAAAACTAATGCGATAACAAATTAGATCACATGATCTTGTTTATTCGCTAACTGCTTCTGCTTTTTAAACAAATAAATTTACCAACAGTTCATAATCATAATCACATATTACATTTCAGATTTTGAAACTACTATATCCACATTATGCAGACAGGATGGCTTAATCTCTTCGGCTATTCACAAGCCAAATGCGAGTTCACGTTTATTTTATTGTTTTAGCAGACGTTTCCACTTTTTTGTGTGTTATCTTGTAGTTTTACGATTTATATTTTGAGATAAAAGAATATAAGTAAACCGTATGCTTACAAACATGTGAAAACAAAAATTCGTGAAATTTTAGTCCACCTAGCTCTACTACCTAGTTTTATGCGTGCACATCTTGTATCCGACTTTTTCGCTATGCATAATTTTCGAATAATGTTTGAATTTAATTCTCTAAAATCTTGCTTCATTTTCATATTTTTTGCTGGTTAATTAGTTTTTTTGTTCGAATAACTTAACATTTAAATTTAAAGTCTCTCAAATTTCCTTTCATTTCTTTCTGTATATTGTTTGTTGATTAATTAGTTTTTTTTGTTTCTGTTGGTTACGTATCAGTGACGTCGTATTAAATCATATGGTTTAGAAAAGAGAAAAAGAAGGTAAAACTGCTGATGCAACGTAGAATCGACTGGCCAACTTTAGAGTACACGAAATTAAATGTGATTGTTTCCAGTGTAATGAAAAATATTGATATTTTGGTACACGAAAATGATGTGATTGTTTTTTTTTAAATAATGTGATTGTTTTTTTTTTTTGGTAAAATAATGTGGTTGTTACCATCCATATAATACTACAACATGTATCGGAAAATGGAGTAGTAAGAATTTATTTCATAGAAACATTATGTTTATATACACATTAGAATTAATACAATGATTTGTATAAAGGCAAAAATCAAATGCATGACGATGCTGTTAAGTAAGACGTACGTTAGAGGTGAGTGTCATTTTCGCATCGCGATGTAATAAATTAGGTTAGATGGTTTGTTCAGCACTAGATTGATTTATTATTTTCGGTTAGGTGCGTCGTAATTGTAACGTGATCATCTACTAAGTTATTAACCGCATCCATTACTTGTGGCTTACTATAATCCAAAACGTTTTTATTCGAACATTAAAATACGATAGAACTTTAAATATGTAATCACGGTCTTGTGTGCAAGTGTTGGAAATAGCATGCATGTGTCATTTATTGATTATGATTTGTTACAAATTATGACAGATGTTTTGTCTGTAAAACTCTCTGTTTCTTGTCATTTAATAGCTTTAGAAAATTAATTTAGTTAGAGAAACTGGAAAAAAAAATTATTCTTGTTGGAAACAATTTGAACTTCAATGACATTAAAATGAAACAAAAGGAAGAAAAACCTGTGAAGAGGAGAAATTAACTTTTTTTAACTTTGTATGTGTTACAAAAAAAACTTTCTTTGACTTTTGGATATATGCGAAAAGTCCAGCCCATTTGGCTATTTGTGGGCCATGAGGGGTATATGAAAATACTATTTCCTTTTGGGAAAAATCTGTGATCTCCATAAGATAAGTGCTACATGAAATATACGTAAAGAACAAAGAAAAATGAAATATACATAAACTATATGAATTTTTTTTTGAACTGTCCAATTAACTAGACCAAGTGTTGGGGAGCATTTTCGTCTGTCCGTTTGATCTATGTGAAAAAGATACATCTTCTAGTCTTTACTTCTTTCACTAATGAGTCCGTTTGGCCATTTCTGTCCCGAGAATTATGAACCAGACTCATTTTCAAATTCTTCATGTAGTGTTTGGAACACATTAATTTCCGAGGTGAAGGCTGGCTAATCATATCCACTAGATCCGAGCAGTTCGTCTCGAAATGGATCGATTGTATTCTCTTGTCTCTCATACATAAAGCTTCTTAGAACAAGCCTTCCATTTCATCATGTAAGGTTAAGAGGCTCCTTTCTCACACTCTATAGAGACTGATTATAAAGTATTTTACCTTTACTTTGTCTTATTCTTTCACTTTAGAACCCACTCTTTACTCTTTTTTTAGACATTCTCTCTAGGTGTATAGGTTCTTTTTCTTTTTAATATGTACACATACTTGTTTTTCAGAAGTGTGCTATTTTATTATGTATGATGCAGGAATATAGAGAGAAAGTTGGGTTAAGGAACATCACATTTTCAATTCAGAAAGAAGAGAGAAGCTGGTGGCCACAAATCTGAAATCAGAAGAGAAACCTGCACCTTACATTAAGGTGGACTGGAATAAATGGTGCGATGAGGATGAAGAGGTCACATGTTGATTAAGTAGATTTACATCAACAATGCATACATTAGATCTCAGTTTTGTCTAATCTCGTTTTGTCTAACAATAGACTCTATTTTTGTTTCTTTTCAGCTGAAATAGCCTCTGATGATGAGAGTCTAGTAAGTGTTTGTTTGTTACTATTGTTGTTTTGCTATGCCACTCTGATTGATTATTTAACTTCTTTACTTCCATAGTTTGTTGATCAAGATTGTGAAAGCAGCGATGACGATGGATTGCTCTGTAAGTCTAAACAACCTTAATCTTCTTACCTGCAAGTAGAAAACTAAGTGAAGATTGATGCATCATTGTGCTGCAGGCCAAAGTTTTAATGGCATCATTATACTTTGAGCCTTTTTGTTATTATAGATCTTACATAAAAAGTTGTGTTTGATCGTGTAAGTCATCCAAAAGAGCATGGAATATTCTTAACTCACATATTTTTATCATCTTATAGAGACTTCTTTGCATACATTATACCCGTTTAGCTAATCCTCATTAAGGCGAATATTCTTACACTTGTTCAAATGTTAAGGTTAACAACAGGTTTGAATTTTCAATATTTGGTGGGCTAAATAAACCAATATAAACAAACAGAACATGGCAGTTTTTTTTCATTGTCTACAGATATAGATTCTGCTACGTATACGGTATATTACATGGCAACTTACATGTAACATGTTTGGTAAGTCAATACAGACTTCAGTTTATCATCTTACAGTCACAAAGACAGAGAAAAATACAGTACTATTAAACAAGTAATATCTGAAGAAGCAAGACAAGGGAAGTGGACGTGGGATATCATTTTTTTTTCTTTTCGAAACACACTTATATTAAACAGACAGGATCAACAAGATGCTTGCGGTTCTTGAGCAGAAGATCTTGTGGGTTAACCCTGACTGTGGTCTGAAGACAAGGAAGTACACTGAGGTCAAGCCAGCAGAGCCGGTCTTGGAAGGAAGCCAATGAAGCTTCTGCTTCCGGCCGCACAATATTATGATTTTAAACGGCCACATTTGGACAGAAAGTCCTTAGTATCTTAGTGGTTTGGCTTGGTGTTGTTAGTGTTCAAGGTCGTGGGTTCGAGTGACTTCGGCCACATTTTTTATTTTGGCTTCTAGCCACCTAATTACTAAGACCGGCTCTGCAAGCCAGCACTTAAGAACATGGTTGATGCAGCTAAGCTTATCCGCTCCCAGCTCGCTAGTGCCAAGTGAAGAAGCTTGAAGATATTATTTATTATTTCATGGATTTTTCTTCATGGTTTGTGTTTCTTTGATTTGAATAACTTTTCTTCCAAGAAAATGTTGTACCCAAAGTTAGGTTTTAATGTAATCTCTCTCTCTCTCTCTCTCTCTCTCTCTCTCTCTCTCTCTCTCTCTCTCTCTCTCTCTCTCTCTCTCTCTCTCTCTCTCTCTCTCTCGTTGAAGAGGAGTTTTTTTTTTGGCAGTGTTATATGTACGTTTCTTGTTGAATGAGAATATTTATATCCTATACAGATCCCAGCAAAAGACAATAACTAAAGGAAAATAATATCAAAATCACTAGTGTTGTAGAATTAATAATCCAATAGTAGTATAATAAGACTGATTATACGATACCATGAAAAGTTTAAAGCCAAAGGTGCATGGTTTTACACTTTAATTACGATCCATGCATTATATAATGGTGTTATGTGTAGACTTGACGTGGCCTATATACTAGAGAAGTAAAAGTATTTCATGTTTTCATGGTATAAGCTTTGTTAGATTTATTTATTTTTTTCTATGACAATGATGGATGACAAATAGGAGGGATGGATCATTAATCAATGGATGAAATGAAGCCATGAGAAATGCAAAATTATTATGAATTTGCTTAATATTTACAATGTTAATCTTAGGCCAGAAACTTCTCTTTCAGCTAGCAGGTTTCTCTCAGCTCTCTGTGACATGGACATATGAATGGCAAAGAGAAGACGTGACGTCCAATAACAGAGGTCCACGTCATCAACTTTTGTCACAGTAGCTGACGCGTCACGTTATACCTTTTAGCCTTTCCCATGATTTAGCATCTGTCAAAATCACTCTTTTACCGTTTTATCCCTCAGAATTTTCAGAAAAAGGTGGTGGTGGGAGAGAAGTATTCTCGGGTTCAGACAGTTTTTTGACTGTGTGTAAGAAGACATCGACTCACTACAGACATGTCGCACGTGTTGCCAGATGTCGCACAAAGAGCCATTCGCTCCGGAGCAAACCTGTTTCGGTGGCTGGAGAGAGACGAGCTATGACTTCATTATCAACTGTAAGGGCTTTATCGTCATTTAACAGTCTATGTACAATTACGTACCTACCCTCACCTCTTCCCCCTTTTCTCTACGTTCATTCAGAAACTCTCGTGTTTACGCCTCTGGTTCTCTAAGGAGGGTATATTCTGTGTTTGATTCGCTTCTTCACACATTGAATTTTTCACAGAAGATTCCATTGTCCTCATTTATCCTCTCTTCCTCTGTAATAATAAATACATCTCTTTGTTGATCGATTCTCCTCTGTCTTGTTCAAAAAAAAACATCGGGAGTTCGATTTCAGGTAAACAGACATTAGTTCTCTCCCTCTCTTCTGTCTGATTAGTTTAAACTCAATGTCAGTTCATAAATTACATTAAAAATCGTTTTTTTTTTTCAATCTGTCTGATGACTGATTTGGAAAATGGGGAGATTTTATTTTTTAAATTTAAAGTCTTGATTTTGAGTGATGGGTTCTTTCAAAACTGCAAATTTTTGAGTTTTCTCCAGAGGGTAATTAGCGTTGTAACGTGTCTTGGGGGGGGGGATCGAGTTTATAATGTTCTGTCATTCTCGATTTGTGTGCTTTTTTATCTAAGTTTATCAATTGAATTAATGAGTTCCTCACCAAATGCTATCACTTTAATACTGATTAGAGATCTAAGCTCAATGTTCGTTTGTGTTATGTCAAAGGTGCCATCTTTTCCCTGGATCTTTGTATTGTATCTCATTCCTCGATTGAAATTTTGCTTATTGTGTCCAATTCTCTTTAAGAGATTTACACGTCTCTCTAGGGTTGTTTGAGTTGAGATACACTAAACAATGTTATTCTTTGCTTTGTGGTTGGTGGAAGTATTAGTCACTTGAAGCTGTGTTTAGATGCTTATTCTGTTTCTTTTTTATTCAAGAAAAGGAGCTATGCTTTCCCTAACTCTTTTTAACTTTTTTTATTCTTTGTTGTCTATACTTCCCGCAGAAGCTTATATGAATGTTACCAATCTAATATAATTTAACATTCTTCTTGTCTTTTATGATCAGGAATTTTCTGCGCTCTTATGAAGTGATTGCGAAGATTTTAGCTCTAGCATAAGTTAGATGGCATTAGAGAGCAAACACAAATCCTTTTGACTGTTCTTTTTGTTTAAGTTATCTGGAAGAGTCTTTACTATTTGGAGGGTGCTTGGTCTAGACATAACATTCTTACCGCCATGGAAGTGTCAGTCTCTCCTCAACCCCACAAGATGAAGCTGCAAACTCCTCGTAAAAGCTCGCTTTCAGGAGCTAAGAAAGATCTGTGGGTTGCTATACGGGAAGGGTCATTGGTCGATGTCGAATCAGCGCTGAACGTATTGAAGAAGAGCGGTGGCATTCTGAATTTAAGGAATGCGTGTGGTCTCACTCCTCTGCATGTTGCAGTCTGGAGAAACCACATTCCTATTGTTAGGAGACTTCTAGCTGCTGGCGCTGATCCTGATGCCAGGGTTAGTCACCTACCCTCTGCTTGTGTCTTTGTACATAGTTGTAGTTACGCTTTTCTATTTTGCTTCAGGATGGAGAATCTGGTTGGAGTAGTCTTCACAGAGCTTTGCACTTTGGCCATCTTGCAGTGGCTAGTGTACTAATTGACTCAGGTGCTTCTTTTACTCTAGAAGACATAAAGTCGAGGACACCGGTTGACTTGGTCTCAGGCCCAGTGGCTCAGGTCATTGGTCAGCAGCACAATTCAGGTAACTCAATCTTGTGATCACATTTTCTCACACAGCTTTTAAGAAGCTGAAATATTCATTTTTCTTCCTTGGCAGTGGCTACAGAGGTGTTCAGCTGGGGTAATGGTGCAAACTACCAACTTGGAACAGGCAATCAAGATGTTCAGAAGCTACCCGGCAGAGTTGATTCGCTCCATGGCTGTTTTATTAAGTCTGTCTCTGCTGCAAAGTTCCATAGTGTTGCCATTAGTTCCCATGGAGAAGTCTACACTTGGGGGTTTGGAAGAGGTGGTCGCCTTGGACATCCTGAATTTGACATTCACAGGTATTAACCGTTGCTTTCACTCCTACAAATTTTTAACTGATCCCAATTGAGTTTCTGTTATGTGAACCGCAATTGAGTTTATTTTCTGTTTTTTAATTTATTTCAGTGGTCAAGCTGCTGTGATCACTCCCCGGAAGGTGATATCTGGTTTAGGAACTCGCAGAGTGAAGGCAGTTGCAGCAGCTAAGCACCATACCGTTATTGCTACTGAAACAGGAGACGTGTTAACTTGGGGTTCCAATAGAGGTAAAAACATTTATTAACCTTCTTATTTTCAGTAAATGGTATCTCTTAACTCAAACCCTTGTATGTGATGTTCATGTAGAAGGGCAGCTTGGTTATACATCTGTGGATACGCAGGCAACACCACGCAAAGTGACTTCTTTGAAAGCGAAGATTGTAGCTGTTTCTGCGGCAAATAAACACACTGCCGTAGTTTCTGATTGCGGTGAAGTTTTCACTTGGGGATGCAACAAGGAAGGTCAGCTTGGTTATGGAACCTCCAACTCAGCTTCAAACTATTTCCCCAGATTGGTTGATTACTTGAAAGGAAAAGTTTTCACGGCCATCTCATCTGCTAAATACCACACTCTTGTGTTACGAGAGGACGGAGAGGTAAACTTTCTGACTACTTGTAGTTAAGTTAAAACTTTGATGTTCATTGAATGTATATGATCTTTTGGATTTATGTTTCTTTAGTATTTCTTTCTTGCTTCTGTGACCAGGTGTACACTTGGGGTCATCGGCTGGTGACTCCGAGACGTGTTGCTGTTACCCGGAATCTAAAGAAAGCTGGGAACACATTATTGAATTTTCATCGCAGGAGACCTCTTAGAGTGACTGCCATAGCTGCAGGAATGGTACACAGCATGGCTCTAGCAGAAGATGGTGCGTTGTTTTATTGGGTTTCTTCTGACTCCAATCTTAAAGGCCAACAGGTTAGAAACAAATATCTCTTGCAGTTCTGTAAAATTAAATACTAATCTTTTAAAAAAATCTCCTGCAGTTGCATAGTCTGCAAGGGAAAACAGTTGTGAGCATTTCAGCGGGTAAATATTGGGCATCTGCTGCTACAAGCACAGGTGAAGTCTACATGTGGGATGGGAAGACAGATAAAGACGTGCCGCCGTCTCTTTCTCGCATCCACAACTTGAAAAGAGCAACCACAGTTGCTGTTGGCGAAACGCATCTTCTGGTTGTTGCTTCTCTGCATCACCCTGCATATGCTCCTGCTGCGCTTACCAAGTATCTGACTCTGCAAGCGGATGAATCTAGGGGGGTACAACATGAAGAGCTGGACGAGGGTTTTATGTTTGATGATGTGGAATCTGTTAACGTGTTACCATCCGCGCAACATGATAATCCCAAGGAGCGGACAGTGCCTAGCTTGAAAAGCTTATGCGAGAAGGTGGCTGCAGAGTGTATAGTAGAGCCTCGGAATGCTATTCAGCTTCTTGAAATTGCTGATTCACTTGGAGCACATGACCTCAAGAAGTACTGTGAGGTAATAAATTAATAATGCTAAACCTCACTGTTCTCTTTTGATGTTTTGTCTGATGATTACCTTACACTGTGTTCTTCTTCCTGCAGGACCTTGTGATCCGAAACCTTGACTTTATCTTGACCGTTTCTCCCCAAACAATTGCAAACACGTCGCCTGATGTTCTCGCCAATCTTGAGAAGCTACTAGACGACAGATCATCTGAACCGTGGAGCTCAAGACCACTTCCAACACCAACAGCCACATTCCCTGTTGTGATAGATAGCGAAGAGGAGGAAAGCGAGAGCGACATTCTACGAACTCGTGACAACCATGTGATGAAACACTTCTCCTGCGTTACTGAAGGATCCTCCTTCTTGCAACCAGAGGATGAGCTGGCTCAACGTAACACCAAAGAAGTCAGGGCGTTGAGGAAGAAGCTGCAGCAGATTGAGATCCTTGAAGCGAAGCTAACAAGAGGACAGGCTCTTGATGGTCAGCAAATAGCAAAGCTTCAGAAGAAACTAGATATTGAAAGTTCACTTGTGGAACTTGGTATCTCTGTTGAAGAGTCACCAGCTTTGCCACTAGATGGAAAGGCTAACAAGAAGGCTGATGGTTTAAGGAAAAAGAAGAAAAAGGGGAAACAAAGGTTTGCACAAGTTGAGACTCTGCCTGAGTTTGGTGAAGTTAAAGTGGAGATAGATACAATGCAGATTAAAGAAACTGAGGAAACCTCTGAAACTATCAAACCAAAGGTTAGTTTCACTATTGTTCATGATCAATGTTCTAAAAATAGGTCTAGGCAGTGGTTTTCTTATAATCTGATTTATATGCTTCAAATCGGTTTAAACCGTTCCAAATCGGTTAAAACCGGTTTAAATCGATATAAAATTAGTCAAAATCTGTTTAAATCGATATAAATTAGTCAATCCGTTAAATTAAGCAAAAATGTTAGTATAGATCCAAAATTTATCTAGTTTTTTTTGTTTTGTATATCTAATTTTTATGATTCATCGAAATAATTTTATAGTTGAATCCAAAAAAATTAAAATATCTTATATAAATGTAATATATATATATATATAATAAATTAATAATTCATTAACGTCTATCTACCGTCTAGCAATTTCTTGAACATTGTTCATGTTTCTGTTGAATAATCAGTGTTTTGCTACTTTAAACAGGACGGCAATGCTAAGTTGGATGTGACGATAGTAAGTGAGTTCACCAAAGAAGCAGACTCAGTCTCACTCCCTCAGAAGAAAGACAATCCACCTGATTCACCGAGAAGCAAGAAAGCTGCAACGAAAGCAAACAAGAAGAAGAACAGAAAGGGAGGACTGTCCATGTTCTTGACCGGTGCTCTTGATGATAACCCCAAACCCGTTGTTGCTCCTCCACCACCAAAGCCCAAGAGCGAAGGTCCTGCGTGGGGCGGTGCTGCTAAGGTCTCAAAGGGGTACTCTTCTCTTCGAGATATTCAAGATGAACAAAGCAAGACTCCTCAGCCTCATGAACAGCCTGTTAGGACTACTAAACATCAGTTAGGAGATGAGTCTTATGGTAAAACTGAAGGAAAGATACTACTGAGTTCTTTCCTGACTTCGAAGCCAATTCCTGTGGAATCAACCAGAAGTTTGCAGCAATCTGATGTGGAAAGAGGAACTCCTCCGTGGGCTTGTTCTGCAACTCCTCCTCACGTTTCTCGACCGTCTCTCAGAGATATCCAGATGCAGCAGGTATGTTACACCTCTGTTTTGGCAAGAGATCAAAAGAAACAAACAAGATTGTTTTGTTTCTTATTCTTTTGTGTTTGTGGGGGTCTAATGTAGGTGAAGAAGCAACAGTCTCTGTCCCACAGTCCAAAGACAAAAACATCAGGCTTCACTGTTGCAACCGGGCAAGGATCTCCATCAGATTCCCCTGGAGCTAACCGCTGGTTCAAACCAGAGATCGATTCTCCATCATCAATCCGCTCTATCCAGGTGGAAGAGAAAGCCATGAAGGATTTGCGCCGCTTCTACAGCAGTGTGAAGGTAGTCAGGAACCAGAACTGACTGAGTGAGACATTTACCTTTCTCAACAGGTTTCATTCTCAAAGTGTTGTAGTTTTAGTTGTACTTGTACAGATGCTGTCTCGACTGTACATTGGGGGTTTCCCCTAAAGTCGTCAGCCATTTTATCTTTCTTTTTCTTTCAAGTTGTTAGATATGAGAGTGATGCTCTTGTTCATGTACATCGTTGGTGTACCTGAAGCTCTTTATTTGTCTTCATAAACCATTTTAGATGTACTCTTGAAATAACAATAAGAAGCTTGGATAAATCATTCTTTACAGAAGTGTTGTATTTGGCTTGGTATGATCTTATGAACATGTGCCATACCTAAACATTTGGGTCTAGGATGCCTTGTGTAGCAAGAAAGGTATGAGGGTAGATACAGCCATTGATTGTGTTTGATTTATTTATTCTTCATGTAAAAATACAGTCCCAAAATTAAGAGTTTGACTAAATATTTGAGTAGTGATGTGTTGTCATCAACAAGATTTACCAATTTTTTTTGTTGTTAAAAAAAAACACTACATAAAATATCAAATGAGATTTCAACCATTGACCCTAACCTTATGTTTCTAACAATCCCATTTTGGGCTCTGCTTTATAGGGTTCTCTCTTCTTCTCTTTAGATTATTTTTTTCTTAATAATTGTTTAGGATTAACAAAGGAAACACAAAAAGAAAGAGAACAAGAGAGATCTGGGTTTATATGATAAAACCAGGTTTGCTTTTCTTCTAATTAATTCTAATTGGGGCCATTTCTTGAACTTTAATCTGGAAATTGGGTTGATTGTTCAACAAGTTTCTTTCTCCTGTCTTATAGATCTCTAACCAAAGTTCTCCGACAATGAACGACCTCTTAAAGGTTTGTCTTATCTTTTCCTTCCCAACTTTTATCCCTTTCCCTTTGGACATTACGTGATCACCACCATGATCTTGTTTCCCTGTAATTAATGTGTCTTTGTTACAAGAAACGCTTACGTGCAGATTAATTATACAAACAGAAGTGAAATATCTTTTAATGTCATCTCTAACTACTTTTTAGAGAAATAGAACCTCGTAGGGCTTATTACTTGTGTTACAAGATTTGTATGTTACAACATCTCTGTAGCTCGATATTTTCCCCTGGGAAATTCAACGATTGCTCTTTGTTTACAGATAAATCTTGAGATTTATGTGGGACTTAGTGGAATATATATATATTGATATAAACAAACACAAACTAAAGATTTGGATTTTGTCAAGCTTAATATTAGATGAAGTGAACATATTGTTGGACAGGGTTCTTCAGAGTTCTCGAGAGATCGATCTAATAGAAGCGATAGTGAGTCAGGACATGGCCCAGGTAACTCTGGAGATCTCGGCCTCGCTGGTTTCTTCAATAAGGTAAGCTTTTTATTCCATGTCAAATGTGTATATGTGGCATTGAGATCATATCAACTTTTCAGGTCCAAGAAATCGAAAAGCAATATGAGAAGCTTGATAAGCATCTCAAGAAGCTTCAGGGGGCACACGAGGAGACTAAAGCCGTCACCAAGGCTCCCGCAATGAAATGTAATTCAAACACAGTTCGAGTTCTAAGACTTCGAAACAAGTTCTTGATTCAACATGAAATGAAATTTGGTGTTCTGTAGCAATCAAACAAAGGATGGAGAGAGATGTTGATGAAGTGGGAAAAATCTCTCGTTTCATCAAAGGAAAGATCGAAGAACTGGACCGGGAGGTTAGGCTTAGACTGCATCTCTTTTTATGATATGTTCGTCTTTGTTTAAGACCAGCCTTGATTTCTATAGAATCTGGAGAACCGAAGTAAACCGGGTTGTGGGAAAGGAACTGGAGTAGACAGAACAAGAACAGCTACAACTATGTGAGTTTTGCTTCCTTTTATCTATTGCTACTCTCTCTGTCTTCCTAATGAGTTTTCTTTAACCTCAGCGCGGTTAAAAAGAAGTTCAAGGACAAGATATCTGAATTCCAAGTAAGCTGGTTCTGAAAAATTCTCATAAGCATAAGCTCTCTTAAGAAAAGAAAGTTGCCCTAAGATTTTAATTTGTTTGTTGCAGACTCTAAGACAAAACATTCACCAAGAATACAGAGAAGTTGTAGAGAGGCGTGTTTTCACAGGTTTTATATTGAGAATCTGTCTTAAGATTCAATGATCCTCTGATAGCGAATTCATTTTTTTTTTTGTGGTGTTTTGATTCTTAAACAATGGTAGTGACTGGCCAACAAGCTGATGAAGAGGCAATGACATAGATTTTTCTCAACTTAAATCTACTTAATTGGTTCTTGTATCAGCTCATGATAATCTTTTTTTCTGGTGTGTAGATGGTTGATCGATTGATTGAAACCGGAGACAGTGAGCAGATTTTCCAGAAAGCAATCATGGAGCAGGGACGAGGTCAGGTTGGTAACATGACTTACGTATGCAACAAGGCAACAGTTACGTGTGTATCAAGTTAGGTCATTTTCTATCTCCATGCGTGCAGATAATGGATACACTGGCTGAGATTCAGGAACGCCATGATGCTGTCAGAGATTTAGAGAAGAAACTCCTTGACCTACAACAGGTAAAACCTCTATCCACCATTTACCAAAATTCTCAAAATTTTCGAAATGATTCACCTCTTTGGTGGGTTGGTAGGTGTTTCTTGATATGGCCGTGCTGGTGGATGCACAGGGAGAGATGCTAGACAACATAGAGAACATGGTAAACATTCTCTTCATCACCTTTGATGAAATACTCTTGAGTTTAGATTTCTCCAACACCCTTCTTGTTCTGTTTCTGCTCTAACAGGTCTCCAGCGCTGTGGACCATGTTCAATCCGGTAACAACCAGCTAACAAAGGCACTAAAGAAACAGAAAAGTTCGAGGAAATGGATGTGCATTGCCATCCTCATCCTTCTTATCATCGTCATCATTACCGTTGTCTCTGTTCTCAAACCATGGACACAGAAACATGGTGCACATGGTGCCTAAAGTTTTCTCCCCTCTGCCTTGCTTCTGAAGCTTCTGTATACAAGAGTATAAACTGCATATACATACATGTATCATCGCATCAAATAACATCCTTCCACTGTCACTTATCAAAATGATTTATTCTTTTAACTGGATCAATGAATGAATTAACTATTCTACAACTGCCAGAGGCAGAACATCCCAGTCTTAATGAATATTGAATATTAGAGAGAAAGTAACTTAAACCGGTTCATATTTCGGTTTACAATTCTCGGTTTAAGCTACATACCAATACCTCAATCATATCATTGATATTTTGTTTTATATTTTTTCGGTTCTATACAACCGATAAATCACAAACCTCGCATCCAAACCCAATTTGTTTTGCCGGTTCAATTAGTTTGGTCCATATATACCGGGTGTTATTTTGATAAATCCACACGAGGTGGTGGTTTAGGTATAAACTCGGTTTATGTATTTATTTGATCATGATTCGCTTCTTCTGTTGAAACATGAAAAAAATCTTCTGGAATTTGCTGTATATAACTGTTGATAATCACAAGAGGACAAATCTTTCTTCAAGATTTGGGCTTGTACAGTATGTTATTTTTTATATTAAATGTGATAAATAATCAGTTTAGTATTTATGTATAACTACAAATTCAGATAATACATTATCTTGTAGATTTTTTCCCATAATTTGATAAGAAAATTAACTAATTCAATACCATTTTCATTCTATTTAAAGCCATAATACTCACGACCATTTTAGTCATAGTATATTTAAAGCTTACAATTTTAAACTAATTTGGTCTTATGGATTTTTTAATTGAATTTGCTAAAAAAATCAATTTTGTCTTTATGTATATTTATTTATGAAATTTAAATAATACATATCTTGATTATTTTCTTTCCATAATTTGATAAGAAAGTTGACTAAATCAATACCATTTTCATCCTATAAAATGTCTCCCACAACATTGATCATATACCAGTATTTTTCTCAACATCTAAAACAATGGAGAAGATCATATCAATGAAGTTTACCTTTGTTATCTTCTTAGTTGTTACATCCGGTAAGTTTTATATTTCATAAATTAAAACTAGTTTAAATATAAAAATAATCAAAATGTAAACAAAAAAATAAACTAAAGAAAAATTAAACCTAAAAATACCTAACTCCTCGTGCTTGCGCCTCCGTCTTTCTCTTTGCTTACTCCAGCCGCCTCCTTTACCGGATCTGTCAACCATCATCAGGAACTCCTCCACCATCTTCAAACACATCTGTTGTCCTCCTCCATCCTCGACGCTTCAGCCACCCCCATCTTCAAACACATCTGTTGCATATACATACATGTATCACCGCATCAAACAACATCCTTCCACTGTCACTATCAAAATGATGTATTTCTTTTGACTGGATCAATGAACGAATTAACTATTGTACAACTTCCAGAGGCAGAACATCCCAGTCTTGACGAATATGAATATTAGAGAGAAAGTAACTACCAACCGGCTCAAATTCGGTTTTTGATTCTCGGTTCAAGCTACATACCAATACCCCAATCATATCATTGATATTTTGTTTTATATTTTTTTCGGTTCTATACAACCAATAAATCACAAACCTCGCATCCAAGCCCAATTTGTTTTTCGGTTTCTATACAACCAATATTTTTTTTTAATATTTTTTCAAAACAGAATAATAAAACGTGGAAGAAACTCTTGAAACTGTGTTGCATGGTGGATCGTGGCTGCATGGTGTGAAACTACGAGATCCTAATTTTTTTTCCAAAAAAAAAACTACGAGATCCTAACTGAAAGAAAGGGTGTCAATTGTCATGTGCTACGAGGTCGTACAAAAAAAAGTATCGGTTGCTATGTATTTCCAAACCATATGTCGTAATATGTTGTATATACAACTGATTTTTTTTAATCGAACAAATAAGAGTATATGACCTCACTAAGCCAGCAACGCGATCTGAACAGATCGCGAATGTATTAGAGAACAACTGGAGATTTCTCGAATCGAATCGAACTTTCCCAGGAGAAAGCAAACAAACAAACCGAAACCGTGCAAGCAGGGAGAAGAAGCAACACTCGTATTTAAGTGTCACTCACTCACACTGTAACTACTAACCCCGCTCAGTTTTCTGTTTACGATTCTCGGTTTAAGCTACATACCAATTACCAATACCTCCAATCATATCATTTGATCTTTTTCTTTTCGGTTTCATACAACCGATAAATCACAAACCTCGCATCCAAGCCCAATTTCTTTTCCCGGTTCAGTTAGTCTGGTCTATATAGACCGGGTGTTACTTTGTTAAATCCACACGAGGTGGTGGTGGTTTAGGTATTTATTTGATCATGATTCTCTGCTTCTTTTGAGGCAGGAAACATCTTCTGGATTTTCCTGTATATAACTGTTAACTAAGAGTTTTCATGCACCATGCCAATAATTTAAATATATTTTAATTATCTTAATTTAACAATTTATATTTAAACATTATTATTTTTATCTTAATTTTATCAATATGGAGAACATAAAATAAAATTTTAATTATATGTAGTCTTTTTTTTTTTGTTTGGTTTAATTATTTTTTATTTTATTTTATTTAAAATTGATAAATTAAAATTCTTCTTTCTCAGAATTATTTATAGGATAATGACTATTTATTTAAATATGTATATTATCCCCTAGATTTGTAGTTATATATATATATATGTATATTAATAAATTTTGGATTTTTATTGTAGTTAAAATATGTTAAATTGGTAAAAATAAACATGTTAATTTATTTAATGAACCAATAAATTTAAATAAAATTCCAATCAAATTAATATCAACTAAAAATTATTTTATTAGTATTGTTTCAGTTTTGTATTTGTAGGGTACACTCAATAAATAATTTTGATTATATATATATATATATATACCAATTTTTAGAAACATAAATAAGAAATTAGTTATTACTATATATATTTCAAAAATCTTGACAAAAATATTTTTTGTAAAAAAAAAAATTACATTAATGGTTTTGATGTACAAGTTATTAGTATTACCTTATTTAAAAAAAATCTTTCCAAAAAAATAAAAATTTATGAAGTAAATTATATAAATCATTATTAAGTGATGTCATGTTATATAAATTCTTAAAGACATGTTATCTTTTTATAGTGACATGTTATTTTTCTTAGTTAAAAGAATGTGGTAATGACACATGTCAAAATCACTTATCAAATCATGTGTAGGGATAATCACAAGAGGACAAAATTTTCTTCCAGATTTGGGCTTATGTTTTTTTTTTATTATATGTGATCAATAATCAATTTAGTATTTATGTATATCTACAAACTCAGATAATACATTATCTTGCAGATTTTCTTTCCATATTTGATAAGAAAATTAACTAAATCAACATCATTTTCATTCTACAAAATGGTTCCCACTGTGAGAATTAGTGATTTATGAGATGGTTTATGTGATAAGATCAAAGAGATTAAGGAGTTTGAGTAAAAATAAGAAAGAGAGAGAGAGTATTGCAAATGAGAGAATATGAAGAAGGAATCTCTTATTCCATTGCTTGATTTGTTTATGGGAACATCCCATATATATAAAGAGGTTACAAGTACATGAGATATAATAAACTAGACAAATAATAAACAAGGTGAGAAGAGGACAAGTCTGATCTTGTGCAGGCTGGTCCCGGACAGTGACATGTCCTAAACATCTCCATTGACTTGGAACCTTAACCAACCCATGTGAGCTGATCCTTCATGTGCCATCTGCACACTCCAACGGCTCTCTCTCTTGTTTGTCCCACACAGCAAAAGACATCTCCTTCTGATTATTGTGATTCAGTTTCCTTATCTTTGTCTTGTACTTCACCTAGGGGACAGACTTGGAACACAAGGCAACACAGCTCATGCTTCATTTGAACTCGCCTAATTCCCTCTTGTTTCTTATTGTTTCATTTCCATATCTTATTGCTTCATCTTCATACACTCTAGATATTTATTGCTTCATCTTCACACTCCCCCTCAAGCTTGACCATAGGGACTGGTCTAGCTTGGAAACCATGAAGCATTCCCTCATTAAAACCTTTAGCTTGGAAAAACCTCATGGGATAAAAACCAAGCCAAGGAAAAAGAGTAGAACACTTCATGGCTAAGAGGATCAGTGTGATGAAAGATCTACGAGTCCTAACTTGGAATGTATGAACTCGCAAACCTTGGTGCTTGCAGCCTTAGTGAAGATGTCAGCTAGTTGATCCTCACTCCTTGTGTAGCAAGGTAAGATGATCCTTTGTTCCACTGCTTGCCTAACTTTATGACAGTCCACCTCAATGTGTTTAGTTCTCTCATGGAACACACTGTTGGAAGCTATGTGTATTGCAGCTTGATTATCACAATGCATGGTGATTGGAGTTGATGTCTCTATACCCAAGTCTTGAAGTAGGTTCCTGATCCAGATCAACTCATTAGTGAGCTTCCTCATTGCCCTATATTCAGCTTCAGCACTTGAGCATGACACTATCTTCTGTTTCTTGCTCTTCCAAGTAACAAGATTGCCTCCAATGAATGTACAATAGCCTGTGGTGGATCTCCTATCCACTCTGTCCCCTGCCCAATCAGCATCACAATACCCAACTATCTCTGTGCTTTTGTTGCATCCCATCCATACTCCTTGCCCTGGCGCCTCTCTTAGGTATCTTAGGATTCTCTCAACCATGTTCCAATGGTGTATCTTGGGAGCTTGCATATGCTGGCTTACTTGGTTGACTGCAAAGCATACATCAGGCCTGGTGATGGTGAGGTATATCAACTTTCCCACCATTCTCCTATAGTGTTGCACATCAGTATAGGGCTTGTCTTCAATCTCCCCCTCACGCAGCACCTTATACCCATCTTCTAGTGGAGTCTTGGCTGCTCTTCCTCCTAGATCACCTGCCTCATTCAGAAGATCAAGTGTGTACTTTCTTTGGGATAAGAATAGCCCATCCTTGGATCGGCACATCTCAATTCCTAGAAAGTACTTTAACTCTCCCAAGTCTTTGATATCAAAAGATGATTTAAGGAAAGCTTTAGTTAAGAGTATACCTTCTTTGTCACTCCCGGTGATGATGATATCATCAACATATACTAAGATCACAACAATCCCTTGCTTGCTGGTGAGTGTAAAGAGAGTATGATCTGCCTCAGATTTCACAAAGCCCCTTCCATTGAGTGTGGTGCTTAGCTTGTGGTACCATGCTCTAGGTGATTGTTTCAATCCATAGATAGCCTTCTTGAGTCTAAGAACATTTCCAGGTTTCACTAGCTGTTCTAGGCCAGGAGGTGGCCTCATGTAGACCTCATCTTCTAGTTCTCCTTGTAGGAAAGCATTCTTCACATCCATTTGCCATAGATCCCACTCTAGGTTGACAGCCAAGGATAGGATTATCCTTATGGTGTGAAGTTTAGCAACTGGTGCAAAGGTATCTAGATAATCTTCTCCATATGTTTGAGTGAAGCCTCTTGCTACTAGCCTTGTCTTGCGCCTCTCTACTGTCCCATCAGCATTGTACTTGATGGTGAAGATCCAGCGGCTTGTTACAGCTCTCTTGCCTTTAGGTAGTTCAGCTTCATACCATGTATCATTGATGATCATGGCATTAGTCTCACTGCCCACTGATTCTTTCCATTCCTCATGCTCCATAGCTTCCTCATAAGACCTTGGAATGTATTCCTGATCCAACTCTCCAATAAACACCACATGTTCTTGGGGATAATGAGCTAGAGAGCACACTCCTTGTATGGGATGAGCCACAGCTTGAGCATTGAAGTAGACCCTATTGTTCTTCCAATTTAGATCAACCGGCTTTCTTATCCTAGAACTTCTTCTTGGAGCCGGCTGTGAACTACTTTCCTCAGTTGCAGCTTGATCAATATTAGGCTGAGGCTGGCTTGCAATCACTACTGGCTCCTCTTGAGTCACGTGATGATCCTGCTCCTCTTGTGTATGATGCTCAGCTTGATCATGACTTGCTGAATCCTCTTGATAGTGTTCAGCTTGATTGTCCCCCTCATGATCAAGGTGAGGAATCTCAATCACATCAGTATCAACCTCAGTAGATGGCGTGGATTGAGTGGCCTCAGGTGTAGTGGCTCCTTGATCTTGGTGTATACTGATTCCAAGTCTTTCCATTACTCTCCTTAGGTTGTTAGCTCTATCCGAGGCTGAGTGGGACAGGTTCTCTACCTCTTCCCAACTTTTTCCATCATAGTAGCCTCTAGATTCCACAAATTTCACATCTCTTGAGATTAAGACCCTCCTGGTCTCTGGTACATAACACTTATAGCCCTTCTGGTGGGGAGAGTATCCAATAAAGATTGCCTTTGTGCTCTTAGCTGACAACTTATCTCTTTGTTCTCCTGGTATCAAAACAAAACAAAGACACCCAAACACACGCATATGATCTATAGATGATTTGTTTTTGTTAAGTACCTCATAAGGAGATTGATCTTGAAGGACTTTTGTGGGAATCCTATTGATTAGATAGCATGCTGTTAGGACTGCATCTCCCCAAAAACGTTTGGGCACACTTGTGTGGAACATCATACTCCTTGCCACCTCCATGAGATGTCTATTCTTTCTCTCAGCTACACCATTTTGTTGTGGAGTATATGGGCAGCTAGTTTAGTGGATCATCCCATGTTTGGCTAAGTGTTGTTTGAAAGCATTGCTTGTGTATTCTCCTCCATTGTCTGATCTCAAAATCTTAATCTTGGCATTAAAGTGGTTAGATACATGGTTTTGAAAATTTATGAAAGCTTCTAAGACCCTATCTTTAGATTGTAATAATGTGATCCATGTATACTTTGATTTTTCATCTATAAAGGTCACAAAATACTTATGATGTTCTCTAGATATGCATGGAGCTGTCCATACATCAGAGTGGATTAAGTCAAAGCAATTTTCATAAATAGTACTTGATCTAGGGAACACACTCTTGCAATGTTTGCCTAGGATACAAGCCTCACAATCACTTTTAAAGAAAATACTAGGAAGCATGATGTTCAAAGCACGAGAATGGGGATGTCCTAATCTAGCATGCCATAATACATCTTTAGGTAAAGTAGAAATGGAATTTAGAGCATAAGATAAATCGGCTGAGAGCTTAGTGTCTTCAAGTAAGTACAAGTCTCCCTTGGTTACACCTTTGCCAAGCAACCTACTAGTTTCAATATCCTGAAAGTAGACATCATTAGGAGTGAAAGTAACACTACAATTCAAGTCATTAGTGGCTCTTTTAACTGATAACAAGTTAGAGGTAAAACTAGGCATGTAGAAAGCTTTAGAATCTTTATCAAATAGCCTAAGATCACCTACACCTTTGATTGGTACTTTCTCTCCATTAGCTATCATAACATTTCCTAGGGCAGGAACAATATTTTTAATTAAGCTAAGATCACTAATCATGTGGTGACTTGCCCCTGAATCTATAACCAATGGTTTTGTAATTTTAGGTTCAGTTAAAGCATTCAGCAAGATACCACAAGTGGAGGCATGTAAAGAGGTACCAAGTGTGTTACCAGCATTGTCTTTGAGGAGTTTGATGAGAGCCTCAATGTCAGAGCGCCTGATGACTTCATCTTGATTGTTCCTCAAGGTCAGGTTGCCATTAGACGTCATTGCTTTGCCTTCACCACCTGCTGGAGCTGGGCGCATGCTTGCTGGAGTAGATGGCTCTCCCATGTCACCAGAGAAGTTGGCTCTTGTATCATTGTAGTTGGCTCTGAACTTCTGTGGCTTGAGGTGAGGATGGAGGATCCAGCACTTGTCCTTTCCATGGCCTCTCTTCTTGCAATGATCGCATGTCCACACCTTCTTGTCTTCAGTCTTGTAGGTACCTTTATTTGCAACTCCTTCAGCTTGGTTTGCAAGTACCAAGTCTCGCTTGCCTCCAAAGAGCCCCACTGATCCTTGTTCTTTTTGAATCCGAGCACACACTTCTTCAAGGGATGGGAGTTCCTTGTCTCTTAGGATATGCTTGATGAGGTCATTGTATCCAGGGTTGAGAGTAGAGAGAAGAGCAAACACCTTGTCTTGTTCTCTCCTTTCATTCAACACATCTGGATCAATGGTTGCTGGCCTTAGCATCTCTAGCTCAGCCCACAGGGATCTAAACTTCCCAAAGTGTTTATCAAAGTCATTGTCCTCTTGACTTAGAGTATTGATAGCCTTCTTGACCTCAAACACCCTACTGATGTTGGACTGGTTTCCATAGACCTTCTTGAGTGTATCCCATAGGTCTTTGGAGGTTTCACAGTAGCCATAAGCTTCCTGGAGTGGAGCATCAAGGCTGGACTGAAGAATAGACAGCACCATGAGGTCCTCTTGATTCTTCTTCTTGTCGCCAGCTTCACTCACCACCACTTCTCTACCATCTTCTCCTAGGGTTGTTTTCTTTGTGTTCTTGCCTTCTTCAACAATATCCCAGTAGCCTCTGCCACCAAGAGCTGTCTTAGCAAGTCTTGCCCACAACAGGTAGTTAGCTCCCTTAAGGGTAGCTGGAATCACAAACATTTTTGAATTTTCTCCAGAATCCATCAAGAACAACTCAAGAACAGTTCAAGAATGGTGAGAGAAAATAGAAAATATTTTTGTAAGGAATAATCAGAGTAAAGGTTTGCGGAAGAAATAGGTTTCAAGAGCTTAATAGCTCTGATACCATGTGAGAATTAGTGATTTATGAGATGGTTTATGTGATAAGATCAAAGAGATTAAGGAGTTTGAGTAAAAATAAGAAAGAGAGAGAGAGTATTGCAAATGAGAGAATATGAAGAAGGAATCTCTTATTCCATTGCTTGATTTGTTTATGGGAACATTCCATATATATAAAGAGGTTACAAGTACATGAGATATAATAAACTAGACAAATAATAAACAAGGTGAGAAGAGGACAAGTCTGATCTTGTGCAGGCTGATCCCGGACAGTGACATGTCCTAAACATCTCCATTGACTTGGAACCTTAACCAACCCATGTGAGCTGATCTTTCATGTGCCATCTGCACACTCCAACGGCTCTCTCTCTTGTTTGTCCCACACAGCAAAAGACATCTCCTTCTGATTATTGTGATTCAGTTTCCTTATCTTTGTCTTGTACTTCACCTAGGGGACAGACTTGGAACACAAGGCAACACAGCTCATGCTTCATTTGAACTCGCCTAATTCCCTCTTGTTTCTTATTGTTTCATTTCCATATCTTATTGCTTCATCTTCATACACTCTAGATATTTATTGCTTCATCTTCACACCCACAACACTGATCAGAAACCATTATTTTCTCAACATCTAAAACAATGGAAAAGATATCAATGAAGTTTGCTCTTGTTATTTTCTTAGTTGCTGCATCCGGTAAGTTTCGTATTTCAAATGTAAGATAAAAAATTTAAGACGCAAATTTTTATTTTATAACAACAACAATAGTACTGTTTTGGTTTTGTAGTGGTGAGTATTGAGGCAACACGGTTATTAACCGAAGAAGCTCTTGAGACTGTTTTCCTTGGTGAATCTTTGCCGCATGGTGAGGAAAAAAATCATTTTGGATCTCTCTTGCACTGCCAGAAAGGGTGGCATGTGGGATGTTATACCGTTCCTCCTGCTGATTATGTAACATGTACTTGTTTTCACGACTAATCTGATCCTTCTTAATCGAATCGTCAAAGAATAATGTGCTTTTCTAATATTAATGAAAAACTGGGCCAGTTATGTTCTATCATGTCATTGTGGAATGATTTCTGTCGAGTTTCTTGAACTTAAGGTGGGCAAAGCTGTGTTACAAAAAAAAAGTGGGCAAAGGTCTCCAACAAAAAAGAAATAGTCATGGTCATGGTTCTCTCTCTAACTTATTCATCGATGAGCAACAATGATAATACTACCGACATAAATAGATTGTTCATTGTGTTTGTTATGTAGTGAATATAACTGTAAATAGCAAACCCTAAGCTCTAAAAGTATATTTTAAATTATTTTAAAATATTTTGTCAAAATAGAAGAATAAATGTGGACAAACAACAATCACATCGTAGTGAAGAAACTCTTGAAACTGTGTTGCATGGTGAATCTTTGCCGCATGGTGAATCTTTGCCGCATGGTGTGAAACTACGAGATCCTAACTGCAAGAAAGGCTATCGTGTATTCGTGTGCTACGAGGTCCTAACCAAAGAAGAAAGGTCTCGTCGTGTGTTATGTATTTCCAAACCATATGTCGTAACATCTTGTATATTTTTTTTTGACAAAATGTGAATTCATTTCATAGAAATGGCATTGAGATACAAAAGCTTGGATCTAAATCTGCTAGAACTAGCAAAGGCTACCTAAAGATCCCCCAAAAAAGATAAAAAAAGATCCTTAGATATATAGTTAGGCTTAATCTATGAAGACTAAGGCTAAACATGGAGATCAAAATGTCAGCAATTGGCACTCGAAGACCCAGAGGACACTTTAAAGCGGGAAACCTGCAAAAAAGATTAGAGGTCTAGGAAAAGCTCAGGAGCGGATGAGATCCCGAAAGGAATCAGAGGACGTGACAGGCGGAGGCGGTTAGGCGTCCCGGCCCCGGCTATCATTCCGTGAAGGGTCCGCTCCGAACAAACCAGAAGATTGAAGAAGATGCGGCTGTTGATCCAATCCGACTAATGGAAAAGCAAGCGGTGAAGAACGAGACTCGTGGACTGCAGGCGGTGGTTTAAACTCCTTACACCGGCCACAGCGTCGGAGAGATAGATGCTTTCCAATCGACAAAGAGGCAGGACATACTCCTCACAACCTTCCTGCGAGCGCTTGAAGAACCGGAGCAGGAGCTCCACACAAACAGAGCGATACGACTGACGATAAGAACCTCACCGTACAAAGGAGATCGAAACTGAGCATGTCCTCAAAGCTCAGAGCCTCCGGAAGACGGCGAAAGAGACATAACGGCAGAAGAGTGACGCCTAGGTTTGCTGACTTCAGATTTAAAACAGAGGTCCTCGGCGGCTGCCTCTGAGACCGCCTTTCTCAGAAGGAGATGAGAAGCTCTGAACTAACCGGAAAGTAAACAAACGACAGCGGAGAAGAGTAAGACGAGCGGGAACAAGGAGGAGGCAGCGACGCTCCCAGACTGTCTCCGTCGGCTCCGAGAACCAGATCTACACAGATCTGTCTTCACCCGCCGTAGAACGTACCCTGTCCGGAACCCTCCACCTTAGACCAAAGAAGATACCTCGCTTTTGCTCCAGAGGAAACACGGACACCCGTGTGTTCAATTTTAGGTCCGCCAGATCTCAACACCGGTGGAGATATAGAGCAAAACGCATATCGGATCTACTTGGAGAAGAGAGTGGAGCGTGTGAGGCGGGAACCTGCGCAAGAAGAAACAAGGGGGGTGACCGGCGGTGAGAGGGCCACCGGCCACCGGACAAAAAACGGGATCTGGTTTTCTTGTGGAGAGAGTTTTAGAGAGAGAAAAGTAAGAGAGAGGTTTTTTATCCACTTCTAACATCTTGTATATGCAACTGATATTCTTTAATCGAACAAATAAGAGTATATGATAAACCTATTATACTGTGTTGAATCAAAACATATCATTCATGTCAAATAAGAGTATAAGAAACTTCAACTCCTTCGTCAAGCCAACAACCAAAAAGGATAAAATAGAAACCTCACAGCCATGCATGTATTCTCTAACATGGGTGGAAAGAAAGGGACAATCTTTAAAGCAAATCGAGCAGTCAAATGCAAAAGTTTTGTTTGTACAGTAGAAACTCCATAATTAATACTCGAAAAAAAAAATTCACTTTGGACCAGTGTAAACTTTGAAAAAATTCGACAACATAATATTTTTTTGAAATTTTTTTATGTAAATATATGGTCTCAATATCAATATAAATTAATAATTAGTTTGTATGTAGTTTATACAAATATGAACCACAAATATTGTATAGTTTGTTTCCTTGTTTTTATTCACTGTCAAATTTATCTTTAATTAACTTTTATTAATTTTTTAAAATATATTGATGTTATTATATCATTTCAATTTTCAATGTATTTACATTTATGGTATATATTTTTTATACACAAATTGATCGAATATGAACAACAAAAAAGTATAAAAAATTTAAATAATACATATACCATTAAATAAATTATTTTTCTTATTTTTTACATAAAATATATTTTAAATTACATAAATATAAAAAAAATATTTTAAACAAATTATTAATAACTCTATAAATTAATAAAATATCAAAATTTGAATATTATTTTATATAATTTTTACTGTATGTAGGGTTTCTGGTCCTAATCTAATTAAAGCAGTTATGCTCACCAACATTTTAGTCATAGTGTATTAAAGTTTACAATTTTAAACTGATTTGGTCTTATGCTTTTTTTTTTAATTAAATTTGGTAAAGAAATTAATTTAGTCTTTATGTATACTTATGAAATTTAAATAATACATATCTTGATGATTTCTTTCCATAATTTGATAAGAAAGTTGACTAAATCAATACCGTTTTTATCCTATAAAAGGCTCCCACAACATTGATCAGATACCAGTATTTTTCTCAACATTTAAAACAATGGAGAAGATCATATCAATGAAGTTTGCCTTTGTTATCTTCTTAGTGGTTACATCCGGTAAATTTCGTATTTCATATGAAACATAAAATTTAAAACACACAAGTTTTTATTTATAATAACAATAATACTGGTTGGTTTTGTAGTGATGAGTATTGAGGCAACAAGGTTATTATCCGAAGAAGCTCTTCAAACTATGTTGCAGGGTGAATCTTTGCCGCATGGTGAAGAAAAGTTCCATTTTGGTCGTCACTGTCCAAAAGGGTGTCATGTGGAATGTAATCCCGATCCTTTTGTTGTAAGATGTGGTTGTGTGTGTAACCATTAATCTGATCCCTTTTAATCGATCTGTATAAATAAAAATATATATTTTTCTCTTATAATTATATCAATAAACGACTTGGCCAGTTATGTGATTGTGTAATGATTTCTGTCCTGATTTTTTTTATGAATTTAAGATGAGCAATGGATCTATGTGGTAAAAAAACAGCTTACAATATCCAAAGCTCTCCGGAAAAAAAAGAATATGGTCAGATGGGGTCAGGTTTCAAATTGTCAGACAAGAAGTTTCTATCAATTTGGGCAGCTTCTTGTCTTCTTCTTAAGGGTTCGAATATTACTTTATCAAGGCTCTTGTTGCAGCTTCGGTTATTTTTATTTCTTTAATCCTCGACCACAATGTTTAGTTGCATTTCTATATATAAAAGATTTTTAGTTCCCTGTAAAAAAGTCAAGAAGAGTTTAGTGCACATCACATGAACAAGTCTGAAAAACATTGTTGGGTTGTGTTTGATTCCATCGTTCGTTACACACAACTGGGATTTACACAGAAGTTTATATCCTCTTGAACAAATTTTTCTGGAAGAACAATGAAAAACTGTTAATCTTCGTACAGTAGGAAACACTAATGTTTTTACCAAAAAAAAAAGAAACACTCTAATGTAGAGCTGATATACTCCTAACACAGTTTTTGTATATCTTACTGGATTTTACTTTTTCTTTTTATTCTTGGTTTCCTGTGATGATGATGGTTCATGTTTTCTTAGTGCCTTAGTGGTTCATACACTTCTAAGCCAGTGTGGGTTTTAGCTGAATGTTTACAGCTTTTAAACTCTTTTTCATGAGAATTTGCTAAATGTGTCTCTGATGATAAGTTCCATGTCGGTCCTTACCTACATTACAACTATAGTTTAGTTTGAGAGACTGTAGATGGATACTAAATCATGAAAATATGGTATAACTGCGATTCTTGACCCAAACTATGACATCTGTTTTACCAAAAAAAACTATGACATCTGCAAGGTTGAATCTATTTTTATTTTGGTAAACTCTTAAATTATTATGCCAATTTTTAATTTGTGAAATTACAAAGATAACTTATATTGAAGTAGTGTGAAAATTTAAACTAAACATCATAGCCCAAGATGAAAATGAAACAAACCTGTAGTAATAGCAGAAGAAAGTCGGAAAGGCAGCTAAGCAACGAGACAAGTTTGGACCAATGAATCTGTATATATTTGTTGTGAAAAAATGAATCTTTATATATTTTACAGCATAAAAATATCGCAGTGAAGTTAAACCTCTCAACTGGCTATCTTTGTAATATAAATATAAATTAATTATTAGTATGTATATAATTTATATAACATAAACCATATATATTGTATAGTTCTTTTTATTGACATTAAAATCTACCTTTAACTTTTTTTTAAAAAAATTCTAAATATATTGATGTTAGATCATTATAATTTTAAAATGCAATAGCATTTATGGTATATATTTTCTATAAACTAAATGATTGATTTTGAACACCATAAAATTTATATCTATAAAATTAATCAATATATATACCATAAAATAAAATATTATCTTATTTTTACACAAAACCAAATTGTATATTATATAAATCTAAAAATATTTTAATAAATTAATAAATTAGCAAAATCCAAATATTATTGATTTATAGAGGTTTTACTGTATGTAGGGTTTTTTGGTCCTAATGTAATTAAAGCCATAATTTGGTCTTATGGAGTTTTTAATTAACTTTACAAAAGAAATCAATTTAGTCTTTATGTATATTTATGAAATTTCCATAATTTGATAAGAAAGTTGAATAAATCAAATACCATTTTCATCCTATAAAATGGCTCTCACTACATTGATCAGATACCAGTATTTTTCTCAACATCTAAAACAATGGAGAAGATCATATCAATGAAGTTTGCCGTTGTTATCTTCTTAGTTGTTACATCCGGTAAGTTTTGTACTTCATATGTAACATAAAATTTCAAACACACAAGCTTTTATATATAACAACAGAAATACTGGTTTGGTTTTTTAGTGATGAGTATTGAGGCAACAAGGTTATTACCCGAAGAAACTCTTGAAACTATGTTGCAGAGTGAATCTTTGCCGCATGGTGAGGAAAAAATCCACTGCCAAAAAGGGTGTCATGTAGAATGTTTTCCCGATCCTTTTATTGCAAGATGTTCTTGTGTGTGCAAACATTAATCTGATCTTTTTTAGTCGATAATCACATATAAGAATATCGGTTTCTTTCTTATAATTATATCAATAAACGACTTGGCCAGTTATGTTATTGTGTAATGATTTATGTCCAGTTTTTTTTATGAATTTAAGATGGTCAATGGATCTGTGTGGTAAAAAAAAACAGCTTGTAAAATATCCATAGCTCTCCAGAAAAAAATATGGTCAGATGGAGTCAGGTTTCAAGTTGTCAGACAAGAAGTTTCTATCAATTTGAGCAGCTTCGGTTATTTTTATTTCTTTAATCCTCGACCACTATGTTTAGTTACATTTCTACAAAAGGGTTGTTAGTTCTCTGTAGAAAAAGCCAGAAGAGTTTAGTGCACATCACATGAACAAGTCTGAAAAACATTTTTGGGTTGTGTTTGATTCCATCGTTCGTTACACACAACTGGGATTTACACACAAGTTTATATCCTCTTGAACAAATCTTTCTAAAAGAACATGAAAAACTGTTGATCTTTTTACAGGAAGAAACACTCTAATGTAGAGCTAATATTCTCTTAGCACAGTCCTTGTATTCTTCCTGGATTTACTTTTTCTTTTTATTCTTGGTTTCTTGTGATGATGGTTCATGTTTTCTTAGTGGTTCATAACATTTCTAAGCCAGTGTGGGTTTTAGCTGAATGTTTACACCTTTTAACTCTTTTTCATGAGCAATTTGCTAAATGTGTCTTTGATGATAAGTTCCATGTCGGTCCTTTTCCACATTACAACTATATGGTAAATGAATTTGGTTTGAGAGATTTTGGATGGATACTATAAATCATGCAAATATGGTATAACTGCGATTCTGGACCCAAACTAAATGACTTATGCAAGATTGAATCTGTATATATATTTTTGGTAAAGTGTTGAATTATTATGTCAGTTTCTAATCTGTGACAGAAATTACAAAGATAATTTATATCATAGTGCGAAATTTTAAATTAAACATCAAACCCTAAGATGACAATGAAACAAACCTGTAGTAAGAGCGGAACAAAGTCGAAAAGGCAGCTAAGCAATGTCTTCGGACCAACGAATCTGTATATATTTTAAGCATAAAAATATTGCAATGAAGTTAACTGGTTATAAGGTGTTTGAGTGTTTCTATGCAATACGTAAACATCAAAACTAATTTAAGCTATCACATCAGACTGCCTTGGTTTCCGTAAACAGTCGGTTCTGTGAGCCTGGACAGCTTAAATTTTTGGTCAAGATTTGCGAACTACTTACTGATGATGCAGCTATTGGTATCCAAGGCGTGGCCAAAGTTTAGATGCCAGCAGTTGGAGCTTATGGAAAGATTAAGAAAATTGGAGTGGTGAAAATTGGTGAAAGAGGAATAGAGTAACTAAAACAGGGGCTTTCCTCATTGCTCAAAGTGTGATATAGCTTGATTATGCTCAAAATCTTCGGTAGCTGCAGGTTCACCGTTTTAGATGGCAGGCTTCTTTGAGAATGAGGAAATTGATCCCTCTATTTAGTTGAAACTTCGAGTGGTGGCTGTCAAGATTTTTTGGGATGACTATTTATTTAAATATGTATATTATCCCCTAGATTTCTAGTTATATATTTAAATATATATATATATATATATATATGCATATTAATAAATTTTGGATTTTTATTGTAGTTAAAATATGTTAAATTGGCTAAAAATAAACATGTTAATTTATTTAATGAACCAATAAATTTAAATAAAATTCCAATCAAATTAATATCAACTAAAAATTATTGTACTAGTATTGTTTCAGTTTTACATTTGTAGGGTACACTCAATAAATAATTTTGATTATATATATATATATATATATATATATACAAAATTTTTAGAAACATAAATAAGAAATTAGTTATTACTATATATATTTCAAAAATCTTTGCAAAAATATTTTTTGTAAAAAAAAATTACATTAATGGTTTTGATGTATAAATTATTCGTATTACCTTATTAAAAAAAATCTTTCAAAAAAAAATAAACATTTATAAGTAAATTATATAAATTATTATTAAGTGATGTCATGTTATAAATTCTTAAAGACATGTTATCTTTTTTTTAGTGACATGTTATTTTTTTTAGTTAAAAGAATATGGTAATGACACATGTCACAATCACTTATCAAATCATGCGTAGGGATAATCACAAGAGGATAAAATTTTCTTCCAGATTTGGGCTTATGTTTTTTATTATATGTGATAAATAATCAATTTAGTATTTATGTATATCTACAAACTCAGATAATATATTATTTTGCAGATTTTCTTTCCATATTTTGATAAGAAAATTAACTAAATCAACATCATTTTCATTCTATAAAATGGTTCCCACAACACTGATCAGAAACCATTATTTTCTCAACATTTAAAACAATGGAAAAGATATCAATGAAGTTTGCTCTTGTTATTTTCTTAGTTGTTGCATCCGGTAAATAAGTTTGGTATTTCATATGTAATATAAAAGTTCTAAAACCCAAATTTTTATTTATAACAACAACGATAGTGTACTGTTTTGGTTCTGCAGTGATGAGTATTGAGGCAACACGGTTATTAACCGAAGAAGCTCTTGAAACTGTTCTGCATGGTGAATCTTTGCCGCATGGCGAGGAAAAATTCCATTTTGGTGTTCACTGCGAGAAAGGGTGCCATGAGGAATGTTATCCCGATCAATTTATTACAAGATGTTTTTGTGTGTGCCCATAATCTGATACTATCCTGAAATAATAATGTGCTTTTCTAATATTAATGAAAAAACTGGTCCAGTTATGTTCTATCATGTTATTGTGTAATGATTTCTATCCAGTTTCTTGAATTTAAGGTGGGTAAAGCTCTCCAGCAAAAAATATATAGTCATGGTCCAGTCTCTCGCTCTCTCTAATTCATCGATGAGCAACAATGATAATACAATCGAGAAAAATAGATTGTTCATTGTATTTTTATGTAGTGAAATAACTGTAAATAGTAAACCCTAAGACCTAAAAATATTTCTTAAAATATTTTTTTCAAAATAGAAGAATAAAATGTGGACAAACAAAAATCAGATCCTAGTGAAGAAACTCTTGAAACTGTGTTGCTTGGTGAATCTTGGCTGCATAGTGTGAAACTACGAGATCCTAACTGAAGGAAGGGTTTCGTGTGCTACGCAGTGTTTTTAAAACCGGACCGACTTGGTGGTTGAACCGGGTTCGAACATGAACCAGTTACATAGTCGGGTTTGGTGTAATAATTGGTTCGATCACTAATCGGTTACGTAGCCAGATTAGATCTCAGAGTTATTAAACTGATAAAAACTATTAAAACTATCAAAATCTCTAAATCATCCATATAAACATAAAATTAGTTTTTTTTGTCAACAGCATTACAGACTCATATTGACCCTGTAAACCACACTGGGAGATGTTGATCCATGTGAACGACAAAAGACATATTGAATTTTCCGGTAAATTCGTTATATACTGAAGAATATGATCTTTAGTGTTGTTTTAAAATTTGTAAACACATTTTGCATTTGTATTAATGTATATTAAACTCTATTTCATGGTACATGTGCGTCGTTTAAATTTTTTGTCAATTAATTTAGTAAAACTTCATAATACTCCCTAAATTGGTTGACTAACCACTATAAAATTGCTATTTTCTAGAAAAACGGTAACAAAAAAAGGTTCCAAACCTCTTTAACCCCTACGAAATATTTAATTTTTCGGTAAATGCTCTATACACTGAAGCCTATGATCTTTACTGTTGTTTTAATATTTATAAACACTTTCTATATTTGTATTCATGTATATTAAACTCTCTTTCATGGTACATGGGCATCGTTTAAATTTTTTGTCAATTAATTTAGTAAAACTTAATAATACTCCCTAAATTAGTTGACTAACCACTGTAAAATCGCTATTATCTAGAAAAACGGAGACAACAAAGGTTTCAAAGCTCTTTGACCTTCATCATATGTTCGTGAAAGATGAAACTATGCATTAAAATAGAATTTTCAATTTTTAAAAATTTTCTCAAAATCTATGGGTTAACCTTACGAAAATAATGAATTTTCCGGTAAATTCGTTATATACTGAAGCATATGATCTTTAGTGTTGTTTTAAAATTTCTAAACATATTTTGCATTTGTATTAATGTATATTAAACTCTATTCATGGTACATGTGCGTCGTTTAAATTTTTTGTCAATTAATTTAGTAAAACTTCATAATACTCCCTAAATTGGTTGACTAACCACTATAAAATCCATATTTTCTAGAAAAACGGTGACAACAAAGGTTCCAAACCTCTTTGACCTTCATCATATGTTAGTGAGGGATGCAACTATGCATTAAAATAGAATTTTCAATTTTTTGAATTTTTCTTAAAATCTATGGGTTAACCCCTAGGAAATATTTAATTTTTCGGTAAATGCTCTATACACTGAAGCCTATGATCTTTACTGTTGTTTTAATATTTATAAACACTTTCTATATTTGTATTCATGTATATGAAACTCTCTTTCATGGTACATGGGCATCGTTTAAATTTTTTGTCAATTAATTTAGTAAAACTTCATAATACTCCCTAAATTAGTTGACTAACCACTATAAAATCGCTATTTTCTAGAAAAACGGTGACAACAAAGGTTCCAAACCTCTTTGACCTTCATCATATGTTAGTGAGGGATGCAACTATGCATTAAAATAAAATTTTCATTTTTTTGAATTTTTCTCAAAATCTATGGGCTAACCCCTACGAAATATTTAATTTTTCGGTAAATGCTCTATACACTGAAGCCTATGATCTTTACTGTTGTTTTAATATTTATAAACACTTTCTATATTTGTATTCATGTATATTAAACTCTCTTTCATGGTACATGGGCATCGTTTAAATTTTTTGTCAATTAATTTAGTAAAATTTAATAATACTCCCTAAATTAGTTGACTAACCACTGTAAAATCGCTATTATCTAGAAAAACGGAGACAACAAAGGTTCCAAACCTCTTTGACCTTCATCATATGTTCGTGAAAGATGCACCTATGCATTAAAATAGAATTTTCAATTTTTAAAATTTTCTCAAAATCTATGGGTTAACCTTAATAAAATAATGAATTTTCCGGTAAATTCGTTATATACTGAAGCATATGATCTTTAGTGTTGTTTTAAAATTTCTAAACATATTTTGCATTTGTATTAATGTATATTAAACTCTATTTCATGGTTCATGTGCGTCGTTTAAATTTTTTGTCAATAATTTAGTAAAACTTCATAATACTCTCTAAATTGGTTGACTAACCACTATAAAATTGCTATTTTCTAGAAAAACGGTGACAACAAAGGTCCCAAACCTCTTTGACCTTCATCATATGTTAGTGAGGGATGCAACTATGCATTAAAATAGAATTTTCATTTTTTGAATTTTTCTCAAAATATATGGGTTAACCCCTACGAAATATTTAATTTTCGGTAAATGCTCTATACACTGAAGCCTATGATCTTTACTGTTGTTTTAATATTTATAAACACTTTCTATATTTGTATTCATGTATATTAAACTCTCTTTCATGGTACATGGGCATCGTTTAAATTTTTGTCAATTAATTTAGTAAAACTTATAATACTCTCCTAAATTAGTTGACTAACCACTGTAAAATCGCTATTATCTAGAAAAACGGTGACAACAAAGGTTCCAAACCTCTTTGACCTTCATCATATGTTCGTGAAGGATGCAACTATGCATTAAAATAGAATTTTCAATTTTTAAATTTTCTCAAAATCTATGGGTTAACCTACGAAAATATTAAATTTTCAGGTAAATTCTTTATATACTGAAGCATATGATCTTTAGTGTTGTTTTAAAATTTCTAAACATATTTTGCATTTGTATTAATGTATATTAAACTCTATTCATGGTACATGTGCGTCGTTTAATTTTTTTGTCAATTAATTTAGTAAAACTTCATAATACTCCCTAAATTGGTTGACTAACCACTATAAAATCGCTATTTTCTAGAAAAACGGTGACAACAAAGGTCCCAAACCTCTTTGACCTTCATCATATGTTAGTGAGGGATGCAACTATGCATTAAAATAGAATTTTCATTTTTTTGAATTTTTCTCAAAATCTATGGGTTATCGGTAAATGCTCTATACACTGAAGCCTATGATCTTTACTGTGTTTTTTAATATTTATAAACACTTTCTATTGTATTCATGTATATTAAACTCTCTTTCATGGTACATGGGCATCGTTTAATTTTTTGTCAATTAATTTAGTAAAATTTAATAATACTCCCTAAATTAGTTGACTAACCACTGTAAAATCGCTATTATCTAGAAAAACGGAGACAACAAAGGTTCCAAACCTCTTTGACCTTCATCATATGTTCGTGAAAGATGAAACTATGCATTAAAATAGAATTTTCAATTTTTAAAAATTTTCTCAAAATCTATGGGTTAACCTACGAAAATAATGAATTTTCAGGTAAATTCGTTATATACTGAAGCATATGATCTTTAGTGTTGTTTTAAAATTTCTAAACATATTTTGCATTTGTATTAATGTATATTAAACTCTATTCATGGTACATGTGCGTCGTTTAAATTTTTTGTCAATTAATTTAGTAAAACTTCATAATACTCCCTAAATTGGTTGACTAACCACTATAAAATCGCTATTTTCTAGAAAAACGGTGACAACAAAGGTTCCAAACCTCTTTGACCTTCATCATATGTTAGTGAGGGATGCAACTATGCATTAAAATAGAATTTTCAATTTTTTGTAATTTTTCTCAAAATCTATGGGTTAACCCCTAGGAAATATTTAATTTTTCGGTAAATGCTCTATACACTGAAGCCTATGATCTTTACTGTTGTTTTAATATTTATAAACACTTTCTATATTTGTATTCATGTATATTAAACTCTCTTTCATGGTACATGGGCATCGTTTAAATTTTTTGTCAATTAATTTAGTAAAACTTCATAATACTCCCTAAATTAGTTGACTAACCACTATAAAATCGCTATTATCTAGAAAAACGGAGACAACAAAGGTTCCAAACCTCTTTGACCTTCATCATATGTTCGTGAAAGATGCAACTATGCATTAAAATAGAATTTTCAATTTTAAAAATTTTCTCAAAATCTATGGGTTAACCCTACGAAATAATGAATTTTCCGTTAATTCGTTCTATACTGAAGCTATGATCTTTAGTGTTGTTTTAAAATTCTAAACATATTTGCATTTGTATTAATGTATATTAAACTCTATTCATGGTACATGTGCGTCGTTTAAATTTTTTGTCAATTAATTTAGTAAAACTTCATAATACTCCCTAAATTGGTTGACTAACCACTATAAATCGCTATTTTCTAGAAAAACGGAGACAACAAAGGTTCCAAACCTCTTTGACCTTCATCATATGTTAGTGAGGGATGCAACTATGCATTAAAATAAAATTTTCATTTTTTGAATTTTTCTCAAAATCTATGGCTAACCCTACGAAATATTTAATTTTTCGGTAAATGCTCTATACACTGAAGCCTATGATCTTTACTGTTGTTTTAATATTTCTAAACACTTTTATATTTGTATTCATGTATATTAAACTCTCTTTCATGGTACATGGGCATCGTTTAAATTTTTGTCAATTAATTTAGTAAAATTTCATAATACTCCCTAAATTGGTTGACTAACCACTATAAAATCGCTATTATCTAGAAAAACGGAGACAACAAAGGTTCCAAACCTCTTTGACCTTCATCATATGTTCGTGAAAGATGCAACTATGCATTAAAATAGAATTTTCAATTTTTAAAATTTTTCTCAAAATCTACGGGCTAACCCTACTAAAATATTGAATTTTTCGGTAAATTCTTATATACTGAAGCCTATGATCTTTAGTGTTGTTTTAAAATCTAAACATATTTTGCATTTGTATTAATGTATATTAAACTCTATTTCATGGTTATGTGCGTCGTTTAAATTTTTGTCAATTAATTTAGTAAAACTTCATAATACTCTCTAAATTGGTTGACTAACCACTATAAAATTCTATTTTCTAGAAAAACGGTGACAACAAAGGTCCCAAACCTCTTTGACCTTCATTCATATGTTAGTGAAGGGATTGCATATTATCATTAAATTTTATTTTTTTTTTTTATTTTTCTCAATTTATTTATGGTTAATTTTTTATATTTATTTTATTTATTAATTGCTCTATATATGAAGCCTATATCTTTAAGTGTTTTTATTTAATATTTTTATATTTTTATATTTTTTTTTTTATATATTGTATATCTATTTTTTCTATTTCTGTATTCATTAAATTTATTTTTTTTATTATTTTTTTAATTTTATTAAAACTTCATAATACTCTAAATTGGTTGACTAACTATTATCTAAGATTTATTATTTTAAACGGTGAACAACAAAACCAACCCAACCTTTTCCTTCATCATATGTTAGTGAGGGATGCAACTATGCATTAAAATAGAATTTTCATTTTTTTGAATTTTTCTCAAAATTTATGGGTTAACCCTACGAAATATTTAATTTTTCGGTAAATGCTCTATACACTGAAGCCTATGATCTTTACTGTTGTTTTAATATTTATAAACACTTTCTATATTTGTATTCATGTATATTAAACTCTCTTTCATGGTACATGGCATCGTTTAAATTTTTTGTCAATTAATTTAGTAAAACTTCATAATACTCCCTAAATTGGTTGACTAACCACTATAAAATCGCTATTTTCTAGAAAAACGGTGACAACAAAGGTTCCAAACCTCTTTGACCTTCATCATATGTTAGTGAGGGATGCAACTATGCATTTAAAATAGATTTTCATTTTTTGAATTTTTCTCAAAATCTATGGGTTAACCCCTACGAAATATTTAATTTTTCGGTAAATGCTATATACTGAAGCCTATGATCTTTAGTGTTTTTTAATATTTCTAAACACTTTTATATTTGTATTAATGTATATAAACTCTCTTTCATGGTACATGGGCATCGTTTAAATTTTTTGTCAATTATTTAGTAAAACTTCATAATACTCCCTAAATTGGTTGACTAACCACTATAAAATCGCTATTTTCTAGAAAAACGGAGACAACAAAGGTTCCAAACCTCTTTGACCTTCATCATATGTTAGTGAAGGATGCAACTATGCATTAAAATAATTTTCATTTTTTTGAATTTTCTCAAAATCTATGGGTTAACCCCTACGAAAATTTAATTTTTCGGTAAATGCTCTATATACTGAAGCCTATGATCTTTAGTGTTGTTTTAATATTTATAAACACTTCTATATTTGTATTCATGTATATTAAACTCTCTTTCATGGTACATGGGCATCGTTTAAATTTTTTGTCAATTAATTTAGTAAAATTCATAATACTCTAAATTGGTTGACTAACCACTATAAAATCGCTATTATCTAGAAAAACGGAGACAACAAAGGTTCCAAACCTCTTTGACCTTCATCATATGTTCGTGAAGGATGCAACTATGCATTAAAATAGAATTTTCATTTTTTAAATTTTTCTCAAAATCTATGGGTTAACCCTACGAAAATATTGAATTTTTAGGTAAATTCTTTATATACTGAAGCATATGATCTTTAGTGTTGTTTTAAAATTTCTAAACATATTTTGCATTTGTATTAATGTATATTAAACTCTATTCATGGTACATGTGCGTCGTTTAAATTTTTTGTCAATTAATTTAGTAAAACTTCATAATACTCCCTAAATTGGTTGACTAACCACTATAAAATCGCTATTTTCTAGAAAAACGGTGACAACAAAGGTTCCAAACCTCTTTGACCTTCATCATATGTTAGTGAGGGATGCAACTATGCATTAAAATAGAATTTTCATTTTTTTGAATTTTTCTCAAAATCTATGGGTTAACCCCTACGAAATATTTAATTTTTCGGTAAATGCTCTATACACTGAAGCCTATGATCTTTACTGTTGTTTTATATTTCTAAACATTTCTATATTTGTATTCATGTATATTAAACTCTCTTTCATGGTACATGGGCATCGTTTAAATTTTTTGTCAATTAATTTAGTAAAACTTCATAATACTCCCTAAATTGGTTGACTAACCACTATAAAATCGCTATTTTCTAGAAAAACGGAGACAACAAAGGTTCCAAACCTCTTTGACCTTCATCATATGTTCGTGAAGGATGCAACTATGCATTAAAATAGAATTTTCAATTTTTTAAATTTTTCTCAAAATCTATGGTTAACCCCTACGAAATATTTAATTTTCGGTAAATGCTTATATACTGAAGCCTATGATCTTTACTGTTGTTTTAAAATTTCTAAACATTTTCTATATTTGTATTAATGTATATAAACTCTCTTTCATGGTACATGGGCATCGTTTAAATTTTTGTCAATTAATTAGTAAAACTTCATAATACTCCCTAAATTGGTTGACTAACCACTATAAAATCGCTATTTCTAGAAAAACGGGACAACAAAGGTTCCAAACCTCTTTGACCTTCATCATATGTTAGTGAAGGATGCAACTATGCATTAAAATAGAATTTTCATTTTTTTGAATTTTCTCAAAATCTATGGTTAACCCTACGAAATATTTAATTTTTCGGTAAATGCTCTATATACTGAAGCTATGATCTTTACTGTTGTTTTAAATTTTCTAAACACTTCTATATTTGTATTAATGTATATTAAACTCTCTTTCATGGTACATGGGATCGTTTAATTTTTGTCAATTAATTTAGTAAAACTTCATAATACTCCCTAAATTGGTTGACTAACCACTATAAAATCGCTATTTTCTAGAAAACGGAGACAACAAAGGTTCCAAACCTCTTTGACCTTCATCATATGTTAGTGAAGGATGCAACTATGCATTAAAATAGAATTTCATTTTTTGAAATTTTCTCAAAATCTATGGGTTAACCCTACGAAAATATTGAATTTTTCGGTAAATCTCTATATACTGAAGCCTATGATCTTTAGTGTTTTTTAAAATTCTAAACACTTTCTGCATTTGTATTAATGTATATTAACTCTCTTTCATGGTACATGGGCATCGTTTAAATTTTTTGTCAATTAATAGTAAAACTTCATAATACTCCTAAATTGGTTGACTAACCACTATAAAATCGCTATTTCTAGAAAAACGGAGACAACAAAGGTTCAAACCTCTTTGACCTTCATCATATGTTAGTGAGGGATGCAACTATGCATTAAATAGAATTTTCAATTTTGAATTTTTCTCAAAATCTATGGGTTAACCCCTACGAAAATTAATTTTTCGGTAAATGCTTATACACTGAAGCCTATGATTTACTGTTGTTTTAAATTTATAAACACTTTCTATATTGTATTCATGTATATTAAACTCTCTTTCATGGTACATGGCATCTTTAAATTTTTTGTCAATTAATTTAGTAAACTTCATAATACTCCCTTAAATAGTTGACTAACCACATTAAAATCGCTATTTTCAGAAAAACGGTGACAAACAAAG